>NW_021884167.1:0-688 GCF_006229205.1 Suricata suricatta
CTCTTTGAGGTGTAAGGTTAGGTTGTGTATCTGAGACCTTTCTCCCTTCTTTAGGAAGGCCTGGATTGCTATACACTTCCCTCTTAAGACTGCCTTTGCTGCATCCCAGAGGTTTTGGGTTGTGGTATTATCATTTTCATTGGCTTCCATGTACTTTTTAATTTCCTCTACAACTTCTTGGTTAGTCCATTTGTCCTTTAGTAGGGTGTTCTTTAGCCTCCAAATATTTGTTACCTTCCCAAATTTTTTCTTGTGGTTGATTTTGAGTTTAATAGCGTTGTGGTCTGGAAAAAGGCACAGTATGCTCTCGATCTTTTTGTACTTGTTGAGGGCTGATTTGTGTCCCACTATGTGGTCTATTCTGGAGAACATTCTGTGTGCACTGGAGAAGAATGTATATTCCACTGTTTTAGGATGAAATGTTCTAAATTTATCTGTTAAGTCCATCTGGTCCAGTGTGTCATTCAGAGCCATTGTTTCCTTGTTGATTTTCTGTCTAGATGATCTGTCCATTGATGTGAGTGGGTGTTGAAGTCCCCTACTAGTATGGTATTATTGTCAATGAGTTTCTTTATATTTGTGATTGTTTTATATATTTGGGTGCTTTCACATTTGGAGCATAAATGTTTACAATTGTTATGTCTTCTTGTTGGATAGACCCCTTAATTTTGATATAATGCCCTTCTTC
>NW_021884168.1:0-688 GCF_006229205.1 Suricata suricatta
AGAGAGGGACGCAAAACCTGAGAGACTATTGAATACTGAAAATGAACTGAGGGTTGAAGGGGGAGTGGGAGAGGGGAGGAAGGTGGTGGTGATGGAGGAGGGCACTTGTGGGGAAGAGCACTGGGTGTTATATAGAAACCAATTTGACAATAAACTATTTTAAAAAAATAATAATAAAACATTTAAAAAAGAGAAAAAGCCTCTATGAAAAAATTTTAGTTAACCTATTTAATGGTGAAGAATTAAAGATTTTGTCCTTAGATTAGAAGCACACACACAAAAAAAATGGCCACATAGGGGTGCCTGGATGGTTCAGTCTGTTCAGCGCCTGACTTCAGCTCAGGCCATGATCTCATGGTTCGTGAGTCCAAGTCTCACATTGGGTTCTGTGCTGACAGCTCAGAGCCTGAAGCCTGCTTCGGATTCTGTGTCTCCCTCTCTCTCTGACCCTCCCCTGCTCGCACTGTCTCTCTCTGTCTCTCAAAAATAAATAAAGAGCATTAAAATAATTTAAAAAAAAGGAATTGAAAAAAATATGAAGATTGAAAAATGTAAAATTATATATGTGATTTTACAAGTATAAAATTCTAATAAAGTTAAAATGCCAGAACTAATAAGTTAATTTAGAAAATCAGTAATAAACAAGTTTAATGCAATCAATAAAATTTCTATATACTTGGAAATTATA
>NW_021884169.1:0-1475 GCF_006229205.1 Suricata suricatta
TGAGTTAAAAAAGGCTATAGGTGAGGTGAATAACAAACTGGAGGCAGCCGCCTCAAGGACTCATGAGGCAGAGAGAAGAATAGGTGAATTAGAAGATATAGTTATAGCAAAAGAGGAAGCTGAAAAAAAGAGAGAGAAATTAATCCAGAAGCAAGAAAGGAGAATTCGAGACCTGAGTGATAGAATCAAGTGGAACAACATCCATCTCATAGGAATTCCTGAAGAGGAAGACAGAGAGAAAGGGCCTGAAGGGATACTAGACCAAATTATAATTGAGAATTTCACAAATTGGGAAAAGAAATAAACATTCAAATTCAAGAGGCACAAAGAACCCCCTTAAGACGTAACATGAATCGGCCTTCCGATGACATATCATAGTGAAACTGGCAAAATATAAAGACAGAATTCTGAAAGCAGCTCGGGAGAAAAGGGCCCTCACATACAAGGGAAACCTATCAGAGTGGTTACAGACCTATCTAATGAAACTTGGCAGACCAGGAAGAAATGGCAGGAAATCTTCAATGTGATGAACAGAAAAAACATGTAGCCAAGAATCCTTTATCCAGCAAGCCTGTCATTCAAAATCGAAGGAGAGATAAAAGTGTTCCCTAATAAACAAAAGTCGAGAGAATTCATGAACACCAAACCAGCCCTACAGGAAATCATAAGAGGGACTCTATAAGGGAAATGTTGCAAAGAATAAAAAGTGCCAGAGACACCACTATAAACCTGAATTCTAGGGAGAACACAATGACTCTAAACCCACATTTCTCAATAATACCACTGAATGTAAACGGACTGAATGCTCCAGCCAAATGACACAGGGTAGCAGAATGGATAAAAAAACAAAACCCATCTATATGTTGTCTACAAGAGACTCATTTTCGACCAGAAGACACTTTCAGGTTGAAAGTAAAGGGATGGAGAAATATCTATCATATGACTGGAAGCCAAAAGAAAGCTGGAGTAGCCATACTAATATCAGACAAACTGGACATTAAAGTAAAGGCAGTAACAAGAGATGAAGAAGGACATTATATAATAATTACAGGATCTCTCCATCAGGAAGAGCTAATAATTATAAATATCTATGCGCCAAATTTGGGAGCACCCAAATACATAAAACAATTAATCACAGAGACAATCTTATTGACAAAAATGTGCTAATTGCAGGGGACTTTAATATTCCACTGACAGCGATGGATAGATCAACCAGACAGAAAACCACTAAAGAAACAATGGACCTGAATGACACAGTGGAACAGATGGAACTGACAGATATATTTAGAACTCTGCATCCTGAAGATAGGAAATTCACCTTCTTCTCGAGTGCACATGGCACATTCTCCAAGATTGATCACATACTGGGGCATAAAGCAGCCCTCCATAAGTATAAACGAATAGAGATCATACCATGCACACTTTCAGATCACAATGCTATGAAACTTGAAATTAACCACAGGAAAAAGTCTGGA
>NW_021884170.1:0-688 GCF_006229205.1 Suricata suricatta
CTGGTTCAGGCAGCAGTTTAGGTTCTTCCCACTCCCTCCACAGCACCCACCATCCTAGCGAGAAGACAAATAGTCACACAAAAAACATTTGCAAAGGGTTTTCACAGAAGCTAAAAGACCCTGGATCATGACTATCCAATGAAATCGAGGTCCTTCTGCTCCAACCTCTGCGTGGACAGAAGACCTCTGCTCTAACCACTCTCCCTTTCTTGGTTAACAGAGACTAAGTCACTCATGAGTAGACAAATAGGATCTCTTCTGGAAGCACTATGAAATTTTAATTTTAAGAAAATTTCTCTATAAAAGCCAGTCTTACTTTATCAGAACATATCTATGGCCCATTTCCCCCCTTCTGGACCTCTTCCATGGGAAGTCTCTGTGAGATAAATCACTGCAGGTTCTCTTGGCACTCAAGAGCCTCTACTTCTACATCAGTCAAGCTCTGGGGGGGCCCAGATGGCCTCTTTCCAGCCTGGGGTCTAGTGGGGCTCCTCCCAAGCAAGGCCAAGCCCAGTGCTGGGTTCAGAAAGGTGTCCAACCAGTGTGCCAGATGACCTCATGGAACCCGGACACTCTTCGTCACTGTGACCCTGTGCTGGAGGAAGGGTACAGGGTCCATGACCCATCACCCCTGGGGAAAGACTTGCTCAGGATGTCTGAGGGTGCCAGGGGCAGAACACAGGGTAGA
>NW_021884171.1:0-688 GCF_006229205.1 Suricata suricatta
GAGAGAGAGGGAGACCCAGAATCTGAAGCAGGCTCCAGGCTCTGAGCTGTCAGCACAGAGCCCAATGCAGGGCTCAAACCCCCGAAGTGCGAGATCAGGACCTGAGCCAAAGTCGGCCGCTTAGCCAACTGAGCCACCCAGGTGCCCCTCAAACCCTGTTTCATGATGAAGAAGGTGTATGATAAAATCTGAGAGTACCTGGTGATTTTGAAAGGAAGTTATTTCCTTTGCATTCAGGACTGTCGTCCTCCACACGCGAGTCTCCTTCATCTCACTGACCAGAGATACGTCACGTGGCGCTCTAAGCAACTCCCTTAGTGTTGGTACTCACTTCTTCTGTGAGAAGCCCAAGTGGACATCCAGGAATATCATTAAAAATGACCATTTTTACCAACATTGAATCACAGTATCTGACACAGTGACTATCGCCCTTGTCACTGCAATAAGGTGTTACAAAAGGAACCTCAAATTTAGAATATGCCTGATCCTGATCAAAAAGAATCATTATGTATGCAAATAGATTGCTTATTTTAAGGTAGGCATGTACAGATGTTCAACACTGTGCATAGATTATTTAGGATACTATGGGAAAATCATTGGGACGAATTAATGTTCCTTTCTTTTTCAGATTATTTTGCTGGCATAAGAATCAAATTGACAGAGACAGAATACAGGAGAAAAAATCCGA
>NW_021884172.1:0-688 GCF_006229205.1 Suricata suricatta
CTCCAGAGAGATACATGAAAACTTTAATAGGGGCTGATCCCCAGTTTTAAATATCATCCTCACAGACTAACAAGCCTGAGATCCAACAACAAATATTTACAGACACTCAGAACTAGAATAACATTTACAGTAGTGCATTGCTGAAACATAGCTTTTCTCTCTAAAAAACCTCCCTTATCAGAGATAGCCAAATCGAGACAAATGCATTGGTGGAAGGAGTCCATTCTTAACAACCCTGGCCTAATTATTTACATAAGCTCAGCAAGAATGAAGATTGTTCATGAGGACATTACAAGCTTGCTTTGCTGGGTCCTTTTATAAGGAATATCCAGGTTGAACTCCCAGTAGCCACTCTGGGCCAGATGCCAAGCCAAGCACTTTCCATCAGACAGGCTTGCAATTCCTGTTAAATTGGGCAAACTCCTCTTCTCGAGGCTCCCAACTTATGCTGAGATTCCTACACCTGCCAGGAAGTGACCTTCTTTACTCACCTGGGAAGGCTGCTTGGAATTCTGTGAGCAAGGTATCCAGCCAACATTTCCATGAGGCTTTAGGGCTCCATGTTCCACAAAGTCAACCTTATTTCCTCAAAACTGTCAGGTCATATCTGAGCCTATGCCTGACTCTTTTTTTTTTCCCATAATATTTTATTGTCAAATTGCTTTCCATACAACACCCAGTGCTCTTC
>NW_021884173.1:0-688 GCF_006229205.1 Suricata suricatta
CCTAATGGTTTCTGGAGAGACTGACCTTAGAGCTTCCAGCTTAGAGGCGAAACAAAGCCTGTCATGGTGTCTGTTTGGTTCAGACTCATGTGCTTACATAACCCCTGGGCTCCCAAATATTTTTAGAAAACTTTGTGGTGGTTCTGGTGGGCCAAGGATGCTTGGAAGTTGCCCCAGATTGCTATGTGGAGAGGGTTTCTGGGATAGGGTAAAGAGGGAACACCAGGCCTAGCCCTGTGTGAGGATGGAGCAGGAGTCTGGAGTAGATGAAGAGAGAAGATAGAGGTAGGTGGGGAGAACACCTGAGATCCATGCACAGAGTTGGTCATCCTTGACTCTCAACATATACAAGGACAGCCCCGCCATATCTGTACGCCCTCCGTATTCTGGTACATCAGTAGTAAGCGCTTAAATTATGATGATTGTCACGTTGTTTAGAAAGTACTACAGTATTCCCTTTCTCCCCAGAGCTCATTATTTTCTTTTTTGATGTATTTGATTTTATATCTACTCCTTTCTAATTCAATCCTAAAGTCTCTGCCCATTGCCTGAACCTTCTCTTTAAAAGTTCATTCTGTTGTTTTCCTGCTAGACCTATGAGTGCAAACATATGGAGAACCAGGGGGAGCGGAGAAGGGAGAGAGAGTTGGGGAGAGAGAGGGATGCAAAACTTGAGAGACTATTGAAT
>NW_021884174.1:0-688 GCF_006229205.1 Suricata suricatta
AGACAGAGAATGGACACAGGAGCGAGGGAAGCAGGAATTCCCAGAATCAGCTTGGAAATGACACCCCCTCATATCCCTTAGAACCCGTCCCACGGACCATCCTCCGGGAGGGGAGGGGATGACACAGGGACGCGTGACCAGGATTCGGGAACGCAGGGAGCCACAGTGGGGACAGCCCAGCACGGGCCCAGCCAGGCACAGGGACCCGAGCTCCAGTGTAATGGGGGCCCCTGGAAGTGAGTGTCAGGCGCGCACAGGGTCTGAATGCGTTCGTGTCAGCCTCCCCACCGGGCCTGGGAGCCGGGCAGGGGGGGGGGCTCTCCCGGCCCCAGAGCAGCCCCAGGCCTGCGGGAGTGTGTTCTCTGCCCCGCCCAGAGCGTCCTCACGCTTCCCCCCCCCCCCACGTGTGTGCCCCAGCCTCCTGCGGTGGCAGGGACCGCCTCCAGGTGTCTCCCCCACAGTGTCCCTAGAAGGACCCCACTGGGCACGTGGGGAGCCCGGGGCCCTGGGAGGCACAGGGTTGGTGCCGGGTCACGGCGCTGGTCGGGAGGAAAGCCCGGGCCTGGCCGCACCTCTGTGCCCTCAGAGCCGGCCCCCACTGCCCCCTGGCCTCCCGGGACACGTGAGTGGCCGTGTCGGTGTCACTGTGGGGACAGGCCATGGGGGGAGGGGAGCCCTCAGCAGCCTG
>NW_021884175.1:0-688 GCF_006229205.1 Suricata suricatta
CTTCCTCCCTGTGGTGGTTGATGTCGTGCCAGGAAGGAAAACTTGCAATGTTTGCGGTGACTCCCACCAAACACAGTCTTTCTCATGGGCTGAGGAAACGAGATAATGGTAGAGGTCGAATGAGAAATAACCAAGAAAAAGGCGGGTAGGCGGTCCAAGATGAGGGGAGGGTGGAGGCAGAGAGGCTTGGGGGTAGAAATCAGGGCCTAATCAGGGAAGATGAAAACATGGACCACAGAAGAAGCAGAGGGTGGAAGCTCTGGTCAAGGCAGCGAGTATCGCTAAGTGGAAAGAGGTCAGTGGAATACTATGGCATCTCTGCAGCCAACTCCGCGCCCTAGACTTTTTCATTCTTTCCTCTGTAAATCTTCTCATCCATCCTCTTATATATGGCCTCCACTTACGTTTACATCGCTGTTATAATATTTCTTATATCAACCCGACCAGATTTTAGTTTTTTCATCTGTGAATAAAGGAATTCTCTGTTGCCTTCTATGCTTTTTTCAACCCCACCTGGTAATTTTACAGTCGTGTTTTCAGTGCTAGTTCAAACATCTTACTTCGATCTGTACTAATTAAATCCCTGGCCATAGTTCAACCTTCTGCTCTTTCTTTTGGGGTGAATTTATGTGTCTATCACTATGTCCAGAAAACAAAAGAGGAAAGAAACAAGAGGAAAAAAGACCAA
>NW_021884176.1:0-688 GCF_006229205.1 Suricata suricatta
CAAAAAAAGGACCTCCTCAAACGACAGGGTAACACCAAATTTCAGTGAAGATAATGAGCACTTAGGTGAGGATTTTCATGTACTGTCGATGGGAGTTTTAAAAGTACCCTCTGGGGGTGCCTGGGTGGCTCCATTGTTTGGGCACCTGACTTTGACTCAGGTCATGTTCTTGCAGTTCAGGAGTTGGAGCCCCTGTCAGACTCTGGGCTAACAGCTCAGAGGCCGGAGCGTTCTTCAGCTCCTGAGTCTCCCTTTCTGCCCCTCCCCTGCTCATGCACTCTCTCCCTTTCTCACTCTCTCTCTTTCTCTCTGACAGAAATAATAATATTTTAATATTTTAATGTCTTATTTATTTTTGATACAGAGAGAGACAGTGCATGAGAGGGGGAGGGGCAGATTGAGAAGGAGACACAGAACCGGAAACAGCCTCCAGGCTCTGAGCCTGCTTTCAGCACAGAGCCTGACACGGGGCTCAAACCCACGAATGTGAGATCTGACCTTAGCTGAAGTCAGAGTCTTAACCGACTGAGCCATCAAGGCACCCAATAATTTTTTAAAAATAGACATTTTATTTAAAACTATTTGGCAGTGACTTAGGAAAATAAACTTTCTACAGAAGGGCAGCAGTCTGTCACCTAAAATTATGTCTCTTTGCCATAAGGATTATTTTCAACTAACAAAGGAAAAA
>NW_021884177.1:0-688 GCF_006229205.1 Suricata suricatta
AAGGAGCAGCTCTGTCATTTTGCCTTGGAGGCCTTGCTTCATGCAGCACCTGTCTGTGGTCCTTTAAACACCAGGGTCGTTCCTGATTCTGGACCTTCGTGCTGACTGTTCCCTCTGCCTGGAATGCCTTTCCCCAGAATGCCTGCATGCCCCTCTCTCACTCATGCAAGATTTGCTCAAATGGTCCCTCATCTGAGAGCCCTCCCTTATACCCTCTCTAAGTAACGCTCCCTGCTCCTATCCTGGGTCCATCACCTCCCAGTTCTTTGCTTTTTTAAATTTAAATAAAGAAAATTTGGGAGGGGTGCCTAAGTGGCTCAGTTGGTTGAACATCCAACTCTTGATTTTGGCTCAGGTCATGATCTCATGGTTTTGTGAGTTCAGGCCCCACGTCAGGCTCTGCACTGACAGCATGGAGTCTGCCTGAGATTCTCTCTCTCTTTCTCTCTCTCTCCCTTCCTCCCCTGCTTGCACTCCCTGTCTAAAAAGTAAATAATAAAAAACTTAAAAATTTTTTTTCTAGCACAAATCACTGATGGGCATTACACTATGACTTTTAAAAATAATCCGTCTTCCTCTCCTGCATCATAAGTTTATTGAGGGCAAGGACTTTGTTTCATTTATTGCTGCATCCTCAGCCCTTAAAACCGTGCTTGGAAATAGTAGGTGCTCAGTAAATATGTGATGA
>NW_021884178.1:0-688 GCF_006229205.1 Suricata suricatta
CTATCTATCTATCTGCATAATATACAAAGTATGTATTTAAATATATATTTTAACAATATTCAGAGAATATTCAGAAGAGGAAAACCACTGTTCACATATTGTTTTTCTGGGTGTTTTTTAAGAAAAGGTGGGTCATTCTACATTCTCCAATACCTTCCCTTCCCCCTCTGCTAGAAAAAACAGATCTGAAGTGTGTTTTGTGACAGAAGGCTTTGGTCAAATGGGATAATTCATGGAAAGTGACTATGTAAAGCCATAAATGCAGAGCTCCTCCAGCAGGATTATATGGGGGTGCTGGGGTAGACAGGGGCAGGGGGGCCGGGGGCTCCATGTAATGCAATTTAAAGTCAACATGTTGCAGGATATGGTCCTATTAATTTATTCCCTTTTGGGGAAACATTTGCTTTATTTTCTTCATTGATTCTCTCTTTTCTGTATTCAAATGGGCACAAATATTATCCTGAGAGAAAAATACTATCTCTACACACATGATTTATTTCCTTTGTATCAACATCATTTTCCCCTAATACATTAATACATATTCATTCACTTAATTTCTTCCTGAATTCTTTTGAATCAATGATCTGCTTTCAATGCTCCATATCTCTTTTCATAAAGTGTATCACTAGCTTTCTGATGAAAAATTTAATGGCCTCCCCTCTCTCCTCATTGCTACCAACCTCCAGAG
>NW_021884179.1:0-688 GCF_006229205.1 Suricata suricatta
ATTTCTAAGTTCCCGGGAACGCTCCTTGGTTGGCGTCGGGTCCACAGCTGCTGTGCGGGCGCAGAGGCAGAGGGGAGCGTGTCTGGCCCACAGAGCCCAGCGGACTGTCTGGAACATCCTCGCACGAAGCGGTGGCGCCCCTCCCCCGTCTCCACGCACACCCCACCTCTGCTCCGCTGTGACGGTGTGAAATGCTGCCCAACGCTGCTCTCCGGCCACAGCTGGCTGCTTCTCAGCCCCACGCCTGGGCTTTGAGGTCACCTCCACAGCACCCCCTTCTCTGGGCACCCCCCCGAAATCAGCGCCCCGACGATAATCGTGGCCACGGACCGTCTGCCCCAGCAGATGACTAATTACCACACGGTCAGACTCCTACTGAATCATCCCAAGGAGGAGTTAAGGAACCAAGTGGGAAAAAAACTTCATGCCACAGACATGGAAAACCTATCCCCTAAAAGTGATAGAACATTGAAGAAGAAATTGAATTAGACACAAATAAATGAAACAATACTATGTGCTCATGGATTATAAAAATGAATATTATAAAAACCCATTTTACCAAAAAGTGACGTATAGACCCAACGTAAGCCCCCCTGGTCGACACTCTGGGACCATTGTGCACAGATCTAGAAGAATCCTTAAAGCTGTGTGGAACCACAGAGGACCACGAAGAGCAGAACAATGTGTA
>NW_021884180.1:0-1475 GCF_006229205.1 Suricata suricatta
ACGCCAAATGCTCTTTGAGAAAAAAACAATCTTTAACACCTTCAGTTGGGTGACAGACCCTGAAGTCTTTTTAGTGTGACTGCTGAGTGTCCAGTGCTTCTTTTCCAGTCTTCAAACATTCTCTTCCCCCTCTTTCTGTATTTTACTCTTCAAATTTCCTTCACTTAGCTAGAGCCCCTTTAGAATGCCTCAGGAGAAAACTGAATGCTCTAAGCCAAGAGAACATAAGAAGATTCTATAACAGAGGTGCCTGGGTGGCTCAGTCAATTAAGCCTCCAACTCTTGATTTTGGCTCAGGTCATGATGTCACAGTTCGTGGGTTAGAGCCCCGAATCAGGCTCCACGCTGACATGCAGACCCAGCTTGAGATTCTCTCTCTGCCCCTCCCCCATCAAAATAAATTAATTAAAAAAAGAAGATTCTAAAATATAAATGGTGTTTTTCAATCCTAAATCAGTTGCCTTCTACCTCCCACTCCAGTTGGCACATAAGTATCAAGCAATCAGCAACTGCCTCACAAAATTCACTGCTGCCTGCTAAAAGCAGGCAGGGCCTGCAGGATTGGGAGTAGGAAGGTGTTGGATTGCAGGTCACTCCAAGTTGCAGGTACTGTCAGATCCTCCTCATACAGAAGCTAGGAGACTAATCCCACACAAGTGCAAAGCAATTTGCACTTCACTCAGATGTGGGTTATTAACAGGATGTTCCCACCATCTCATCTCTCTGTCACAGCTGTGGAGTCCTCTGGAAAGGTCATCTAAGACCAGAGAGCCTTAGTTTTCTCATTAATTGATGTTTGAAATAGTGAGAAGAAACTCATCTGCAGGGTGCTGTATACGCATCCCAAGTCCACCATGCTCACTAGCCAGCACACTGTGAAGGAGACTCGCCAGGGCCTACCTCCCCTTCCTCATAAGAGGTGTCCACGTGCAGGGATGAAGCCATAAGAGGTTGTCTGTAGCTTGGGGGTCAGCTCCCTGGGTCTCAATTCCCTCTTCCCCAACTCCTTTAGAATTACCAATATCCATTCTGCTTGTGAATCAATTCCCAATGGTCCAAGTTGTGAATCAGTCATGTGATCCAAGTGGCTCTTCTCCAAATGCCACTGGGTAGTGAGAGCACATCAACCTTATGCCCCACAGCACTTCCTCATTAATGTAGGGGTGCTTCCTCTTCTTGACACTTTGCTTTTCCATGAGGGATATGCTGCTGATAGCAATTGTCTCAGACCTTTGATTCTTAGTTCATCAAGTATGAAAATGGCAGCAGCTTTCATCCTGCCCTCAGTTCAGAGTGATTGGTGGGAATGTGGTGTTACAAAGGTACCTGAGGCTACCTCTGTATTTAGTGGGAAGATTGATCACTTAGCAGTCTTCCCTGGGTGTAGGAGGAGGTAGGAGTGGCTAATGTGTTACAGGGATGTCATTCCTCTTCTACTCCAGTGATTCAACATTTAGCAGAGGAAACAAAGGCCC
>NW_021884181.1:0-688 GCF_006229205.1 Suricata suricatta
CAATATATTATGTATTTCTTAACCACTTAATATGTGCAACACTGAGTATTTAATTTCTATATTTGTTTTTATATGTCATTGATGAAGGCTTTTAATCCTGTCCTTTTTTTTATTTGTTTTGGGTTAGGGATTTTTTTTTTTTTTTTGGTCATCTTGTGTTCTTAACATCATTCCCCTCCCCACAAAGGTCTTGTGATTTTTATTGCACAATTTTGTATGGAATGCTGTTTTCATAGATACAGATTTTAACCTGAAAATAAACAGCTATAATAATGCTTATTTGGGACTAAAGAATTGCAATTTGGGGAGCACAGATTCTAGTAGAAACCCAAGTAGTATCCTGCTTATAGAGGAAAGCAGTGAGTTGAAGAGAAGGGAAAGTTTTTCCTATGGGTGTTAACAGGCTAAGCCAACCTGGATCATGCGTTGACTGACATCTTATTCTGTGTTTAGTAGAAAGTTCACAACCATCAAGCACATGATCAGGATGTCCATTCCCCTGCTGACTTCCCAAACAGTTGCTAAAAACAATTGCCATATTGCCCATTCTGAAAGTTTGGGGTCACCTCAAGCCGAGACTGGTTAAGGCAGTAGCTCTGCAGTGATCTCTTCAGCTTTATTTTAAAATGGCTTCAGTCAGGTAACAAGTGCATGTGTCTCATCACAGTGGGACTGGCTGCACACACAC
>NW_021884182.1:0-688 GCF_006229205.1 Suricata suricatta
ATCCCTGAAAACAAACCCAGGAAAACAATAGGGTGGAGGCAGTGCTAAAGGAAGAGGCCTTTCCAATACAAAAAGAGAAATGACGGGGGGGGGGGGAATAAAAATTGACGAGACAGGGGCACCTGGGTGGCTCAGTCAGTTAAGCGTCCGGCTTCAGCTTCGGTCATGATTTCAGTTTGTGGGTTCGAGCCCTGCATCAGGCTCTGTGCTGACACCTAGCTCAGAGCCTGGAGCCTGCTTCAGATTCTGTGCCTTCCTCTCTCTCTGATCCTCCCCTGCTTGCACTCTCTGTCTGTTTCTCAAAAAAAAAAAAAAAATTAAAAAAATTTTAAAAATTGACCAGACAGAGAAACTATATGGCTTAATCAGAGAGAGAGAGAAAGGAAAATAAAGAAGGAGGCGGGGGGAGGGGGGGAAGGAAATAAAATAACACTGATCAGACAGAAACACCTGGGTGGTTTGGGTTAATCCGGGGGGGGGGGGGGGGGGGGGGGGGGGGGGGGGGGGGGAAGGGGGGGGGGAGGATAAAGAAGGAGGTGTGGAACATGTATCAAGAGAATGTATTAAATATGTCTGCTTAAACAAACCAACAACCAGAGTAACCAGACTAGAGGAGGGGAGAGATAAGAAGGAGAAAAGGAAGGAAGAATATATCTATATAATAAGAAATGTCAGAATTAAACCGGGC
>NW_021884183.1:0-688 GCF_006229205.1 Suricata suricatta
TAAAAAAAACACTACTCTAGAAATCGTCATTTAGGTTATTAATTCAGTGAAAATACAGCATTACTGCTATGTTTTAGAGTTTGAACATAGAGAAGAAATAGCCCCTGCCCTCAAGAAGCTCTTGGTTCAGTCGGGGAACAGTAACTACAGTAAACCATGATTAAGTACTCTGACAGAAGGAAAGATCTTTGAACCAGTCAGTGTTTGATGTGAGTTTTGGAGAATGACCTCAGATAATTTGTTGAAGGAGGTGTACGAGGTCTAGTTTCTTTAAAAAAAAGGTTTTAATGTTTATTTATTTTGAGGGAGAGACAGTTTGCAAGCAAGGGAGGAAGGGCAGAGAGAGAGAGAGGGAGACACAGAATCTGAAACAGGCTCCATTGCCTGCGCTGTCAAGACAGAGCCCAATGTATGGCTCGAACTCAGGAACCATGAGATTTGACCTGAGGCAACCCTGATGCTATCAGTGGAGCTACCTAGGAGCCCCAGTGGAGTAGGGCTATTTGAAAGAGAAGCAGTAGCAGGTGAAAGCACAGGGGTGAGAAGGAAGAGGCGATTTTTTATTTCCTTTTTGTGTGATATGTCTACGTTTAGAGGATCTTCTGTAAATTTTAAAATTCACTATGGAAATAGGCAGTTTTGTAAAGTATAAATTGTTTTTGCTCTTCTACAGGCTGGCCTTACACGA
>NW_021884184.1:0-688 GCF_006229205.1 Suricata suricatta
CAGGTGCATATGGAGGTTACAAGCAGGGTTCTTGTGAGGATCTGGGACTTCCTCTCCATACAGCATTTCCCCCAGGGACCTTCTCTGGACTGATGATTCTGGGTTACCTATTCAGTCTCTGTCCTAGAAACTAGTAATAAGAAAACTATAATAACAGACACACAAAGAAACCGTTGCTTACACTGCTTTTCCCTGTCCCTAAATACAGATGAATTAGACATATCCTACTGCATGTCACACTAAGCATTACAGGAGTTCCAGAAGCACTCACTGCACACCAGGGCCACCCAGCAATATGCAGCCTTGCTAGAAGCAGCATGATGGGCAATCTGGACATGAGGCTACAAAGTCATCAAAAATCCAAGCAAAACAATCCAGACACCTGGTGGGGGTCATTGTCTGAACTGTTCTCACAGCATCAAGTGTAGTTGACAGCCCAGAAAGCACTGCTACCAGCACCAGGATGTGGTCTTGATGTGGAGTCTGGAGATCACACACACACACAGAAGGGATTATAAAACCTTACTCATCTTCATCATTGTGTCTGCTGAGAACAGGGTAGATTCCTTTCCAAGTCATAAATGATTGGATGTGGCCAGGGAGTGACACTGGCTGAGTGTCTGACTCTGGGTCACTTGGGAGGGAGTTCTGCTCCAGAAAGTGGCTTGTCTGGGGTCAGTCTCCCACC
>NW_021884185.1:0-688 GCF_006229205.1 Suricata suricatta
TTGGTAACTTGAAACGTTAAGGTTTTACTTGATGATAAGTTGAAATTGAATTCATTGGCCGTCCAACAAGAAAAAACTAAAGCACAAGCCACAACTAGTGATTGATATATTGGTATAGGATGAGGTCTGTAGATGCTTGGGCTTTTGACTTGTGGCAAAATAACTGGGGATATTTGAAACTGTTAAAAACCTGCTTTGTACTTAATTGGTTCATAAATTTACCATCTAAGAAAAGTTCTGGTATAAACATCTTTCAGTTAGTTACTAAGTCCTCAATTGGAGACTAAGGATTCAGACTGATGGGAAAATAAGAAAAGTGACCCTATAGGCAGGAAACTGAGGATATGTAAGAAAGAAAGAAGAAATGAAAACGCATTTTTGTTGAGGGTAAAAGAAAGTAATTTTGTCCTAAGTGAGATTGGTTGTTTGGAAAGAAATGGCTTTGGGAGAAAATGTAAGGGAAAGGAAAGTTGTAGAAGGTTCGTGAAAGGAAATCGTTGAAAAGGAATTTTATGTGTGAGGTTGAGATAAATGAAATTTTAAAGTTATATTGGTATAGGGTTAAAATTCTGCTTTTCTCTCCGTTCAAAAGACAGGTTTTTTTTTTTTTTTTCCAGACCTTTGGGCTGCTCTTGATAAGACTATGTAAATGAAGGGTTTCTCTTTTGTCAAGAAGGCCAAAGTTTCA
>NW_021884186.1:0-688 GCF_006229205.1 Suricata suricatta
GTCTCCTCTATTTCTGCTTGCGTGGAAAGCCCGCATGAATTGGCAAGGAGCTGAATTAGGGTCCTCTTTCCCTTTTTCTGTGACTTGGAGGGTGTATTACCATTAAACAATATATTGGGTGTAGGGTTCAGGCAGAGGTAACTGGAGAGAAGAAATAGATGTGAAGGAAAGGCAAAAAAAAAAAAAAAAAGGAGAATTAGGTAAGAATCCTAGAAGATGATGGGGCACCTAGGTGGCTCAGTCAGTTAGGCGTCAAGTCATGATCTCCTGCTTCACGAGTCTGAGTCCCGCATTGGGCTCTGTGAAAGGTCAGCCCAGGACGCCTGGGCGGCTCAGTTGGTTAAGCATCAGACCTCCCTCAGGTCATGATCTCACCATTTGTGGGTTCGCGCCTGACATTGGGCTCTGTGCTGATGGCTCGGAGCTTGGAGCCTGCTTCGGATTCTGTGTCTCCCTCTCTCTCTGCCCCTCTCCCACTCTCTCTCAAAAATAAATAAACATTAAAAAATTTCTTAAAAATCTTAGAGGATGAGTCTGTGGTAATCTTCTGCTGTTTTGTAACTCATCATACACTCAGCGGCTTAGAGCACAGCCCCTCAGCGTTACACAGTTTCTGTCGGTCAGAAATCCCAGCCCTGCTCCGCTGGGCTCTCCCCCAAATGCTGGCCGGACCGAAGCCCCTTCTGGA
>NW_021884187.1:0-688 GCF_006229205.1 Suricata suricatta
GTGACACACTTCCTCTTCTAACAAAGTACAGAAGAAGCCATGTGCTGTTACTTCCAAGATGGGAGGACTCTGGTTTCCATCTTGCTTCCATCCTGAGACTCAGAGTCCGTTGCCTTCAGGCACTGCGTTTTAGGAAAATTTGTTCCGTGGCAATTTATACCTATTACCTGATTAGATTTTTGAGTTTAGAAGAATGGGGAAAATGAGGAAAGAAGAGAAAGGCTCAGAAGGGCTTAATATTTCTTTTTTCCGTGAAAGGGAATCAGAAAATTCCAACTTTGATGGAGGACAGAAGTTTACAACGTGTTTCGAGAAAATGATTCTTAGGGTGAACCATATGGTGACGGGCTTCTAAAGAGCCAAAAGCAAACAGGGCCCCCAGCAGGGACCCGCACAACGAACTGAAAAGAGACCCTAAGAAAGCAGGAGATGAGATCTCTAAGGGCAGAAGGAAGGTAACACTTAGATCGGGTACTCGTTTGGAGAGCAAAGAGTCTCAGGTTGGTTTGAAAAAGAGAACCCTACGATATTGACTTATTGCACAAATAAGCATCTATTGAGCGCCTCCTGGGATGCCTGGTAAGTGGGACAGGCTCCTTCTAATAGTGAAGACAAACGGGTCATTGCAACACAGAATTGGAAGTGCAATGACCAGGGGAGTGCAGGACATGAGAAGGTTCGCTGATGT
>NW_021884188.1:0-688 GCF_006229205.1 Suricata suricatta
TTTTTTAATGTTTCTTTTATGAGAGAGAGACAGACAGACAGACAGAAAGGGAGCAAGCGCAGTGGGGGAGGGGCAGAGAGAGAGGGTGACCCAGAATCCGGAGCAGCTCCAGGCTCTGAGCTGTCAGCACAGAGCCGGATGCCGGTCTCAAAACCATGAGCCCTGAGATCATGACCTGGGCCCAAGTTGGTCGCCCAACAGAAAGAGCCGCTCAGGCAGCCCATGTTGGAATTGGGTTTTTGATCCACTCTGACAATCTAGGTCTTTTCCTTGGTATAGTTAGACTATTGATGTTTGAAGTGTTTATTGATATAGTCAGAGTAATACTTACCACGTTTGGTACTGTTTTCTATTTATTACCCTTATTCTTTGTCCTGATTTTTGTCTTCCGCTCTTTGTCTGTCTGTCATGGTTTGGACTGATCTTTTTATATGATTCCACTTTCCTTTGTTAGCATATTAGTAATGCTTTTTTAACCTTTATTTTTCATGGTTGCCCTAGAGCTTTCCATATAGATGTACAATTATTCCAGGTCTTCTTTCACATAACACAGTGTCTCTTCACTGGGAGTTCAAGTCTGTTATGAGAAAATGGAAGAATGCCTTCACATTGTGAGTGAAAATCTACAATGCCTGGTCAGATGACCAATCATAATTGATGTGACAATGATGATGATAATGGTTGAATA
>NW_021884189.1:0-688 GCF_006229205.1 Suricata suricatta
GGCAGCCCAGCGGGGGGTACATGGCAATGCCTTGGCACGGTGGTGACTTAGCCATCCGTTGGAAACAGTGTCAGAGATGTACGGGGTCAAGTAGGGATACTGATGGGGGGGGGCACTCAACCTGGGAATGCCGGTCCTACAGACAGCCTGCGGCCAGCGTTCCCGTATCTATTAAGGCTCCCCTCTTTTCTCTTGGTGAAGTGAGTGGTGTTCAAGGTCAGTTAAGTGCTGCTCGGGCAGGCCTGCACGGGCTGCAGGACCCCTGAATAAACCAGCTAGGGAATCTGCTGAGCGGCAGAGGCAGGACTTCCTTCGAGCTACAAGAATAGGTTACGTCCAGCGCCTAAATCGTCTGTGGGGGGTTGGCAAACTCTGGTCTAAGATTTCCTTTCACTGAAACAGACCACCTGGATGGGGCACCTGGGCAGCTCAGTCAGTGAAGCGTCCGACTTCAGCTCAGGTCATGATCTCGCAGTCTGTGAGTTCGAGCCCCACGTTGGGCTTTGTGCTGACAGCTCGGAGTCTGGAGCTGCTTCAGATTCTGTGTCTCCCTCTCTCTCTGCCCATCCCCACTTCTCAATAATAAACATTAAAAAAAAAGAAACATAGCACCTGGTCTCGAGACTGTGGGGGTGTATGTGGAAGTGGGGGACACACAGCCTGATCCACCTCCAGCACTGGGACAGCA
>NW_021884190.1:0-688 GCF_006229205.1 Suricata suricatta
ATAAAATAACAATGTATATGTTTGGTAAAACACAGTTTCTCTGGCTCTAAATGTAAATTTCAATTTTGTTTCCAAACTAGAGAATATTATATCACCATGGTTAAATGGGTGAGCAATACGAAGACGGTCGTCAGATGGTTAAACCGGCCTCAGAACATTTCCATCCTCACGGTCTGTGAGACCACCACTGGCGCATGTAGTCGAGTGAGTATAATGTACTCTTCTTTCATGCTAAAAATGAAGTATTTATGCTACTCTCAAAGGGACATCAGATAATCCATTGTGCAAAGACCAATATTTAACTTCTGAAGGTAGTTCTGAAGGTGGAAGGTAGACTCCTTCTATTAGGAGTCTATATTTTAATCCAAACTTTGACATGAGAAATACATGATAAGCAAAAGAGAACAAATCAAGATTTTTAAAAATGAATTCCTGTGTACTAGTAAAGGGATTCTAAGTCACATTAATTTAATTCTGAAATACATTTTTCTCTCCATAGTTTGATTTTGATTAGCTTGAGATATAGAATGTTTTCCTGTTTTCTTCAAACACATTCCAAAAATTCAACTTTTGTGGTCATCCAGATTAGTCTTATAAAATAATGGGGAGTGTCTCTGTTTTTAAATTAAGTAAAAAGAGTAAAAATAAAATGGTCCTTAAACCACTGCATTTCTGTTTCTACAATCAG
>NW_021884191.1:0-1474 GCF_006229205.1 Suricata suricatta
AAAGAAAGAAAGAAAGGAAAGAAGGAAGGAAGGAAGGAAGGAAGGAAGGAAGGAAGGAAGGAAGGAAGGAAGGAAGGAAGAAAGAAAGAAAGAAAGAAAGAAAGAAAGAAAGAAAGAAAGAAAGAAAGAAAGAAAGAAAGAAGAGAAAAAAGAAACAAAAAGAAAGAACAGATTTTTTAAGAACTAAAAGGAATCGGCATATATAACATTTAAAATAATTTCTTACAAAACTAACTAATAAGAGGGCTTGGGGTGCCTGGGTGGCCCAGTGGGTTACTTCTGATTCCAACATTTGGCTCAGGTCAGGATCTCGTGGTTTCTGGTTCGAGCCCTGTGTTGGTCTGCATGCTGACAGTTGGACTCCTGCTTGGGAGTCTCTCTCCTCCCCTCCTCTGCTGCCTCTTTCTCTCAAAGTAAACAAATAAGCTTTTTAAAAGGTGAATAAAAATAACTAAAAGGCTTTAACAATAGACGCAAAAAATGGACAAATTTAAGATTATAAAAGTGGACATAGGTAAAATAATTGCCTCCCGGTGAATATGGACTGATGATAATCTTAAAAAAAAAAAATAGGAAGAAGGAAAGAGAAAATGTCAGCGAGTATGGAATTAATGAAGGGATTCTCAGATTTGACAAATAAGGAAGATAAGGAACAAAAAACCTGTATAAATACTGGAATAGGATGTTTTGAACTTTAAAAAAAAATGGTTTTATGTTCTTTATTTGTTTTTGAGAAACACAGAGAGAGAGTGGGAATAGGGGAAGGTCAGAGGGAGAGGAAGATACAGAATGTGAAGCAGGCTCCAGGCTCTGAGCTAGCGGTCAGCACAGAGCCCGACGTGGGGCTCGAACCGTGAACCTGATCCGAAGCCAGATGCTTAACCAACTGACGCCCCGGATGTTGTGAACTTTTACAAATTAAATTTAAAAAGACTGTGAATTATTATCAGAAGGTCTACAGGTGATAAATTTAAAAATAGGCGTCTCTTTCTATACCAAAAAATGTATATAAAGGTGCTTTTACTTACTTGCTGACAGTAACACTTTACAAATTAAAAAATAACAGAATGAAAAAGCAAAAATTTAAATAATTTAAAAAAACACAGAAAATATTAGAAATTATTAAATAAGGCTTACATGAAGTAAATGATGATAAATCCATTCAAATTTAATTGTAATAAATAAATAAGTTAATTTTTTTATATTTTACCATATTAATCCAATTAGAAAAATATATACCTCTGATTATGCCAAATCATGAATCAAATATTTTCTATCTATAAAAAAATGTCATCATTAACCTTAAAAGAATATAACTCATTTGCATTGTTATTCTAGTTTGTGGAAAAACTTATCAGATGCCACAGAATGTACTCATGTGAGGATTTTATTTTAAGGCAACTTAACACAAGTTTATTATTTCAGCCTCTATGATTTTATATTTATTTATTTTTGAGAGATGGAGAAGGAGAGT
>NW_021884192.1:0-688 GCF_006229205.1 Suricata suricatta
GGCGGACAGCCACGTGCGCCCCGCTCTGTCGCGGCCTTCTGACCGGCCGCGCTTGCTCCCGCGCCGGGGCCCCTCGCCAGGGGACCGAGCATCCCTGCTTCTCCTCCGCGCTTTCTCCCCTTACCACTCCGGGGCCTCCCGGAGCTCTTCTGCCGTCCTGTGGCCGCCACACGACCACAGACCTTTTCTGATTTCTTTATTAAAATACTTAGGCATGAGTATTAAGAAGACGCTTTTAGGGACGCCTGAGCGGCTCGGTCAGTTAAGCGTTCGACTCTTGATTTCAGCTCAGGTCACGATTTCACCTTTCGAGAGTTTGAGCCCTGTGTTGGGCTCTGTGCTGACAGAGTGGAGCCTGCTGGGGACTCTCTCTCTCCCTCTCTGCCCCTCCCTCACTCGAGTGCCCACATGCATGCCCTCTCCCCCTCCTCAAAATAAATAAACTTACAAAAAGAACCTGCTTTTATATCAAACGCACTGTAATGAGCAGCCTACGCAAGCAGGAGGGAAGGTTAGCCCTGTCTTGCCCCCAAGCCCTGCTCACCTGAACCCACGCTTCCCGAGGACGGTCTCTCAGCCCGGCAGGGGTGGACGCAGCAGCCCCGCACGCTCACACACTACCGGCTCCAGCCCGTCCATCTGGCTGTTGTGAGGCTTCTCCAAACCCTCACGGGCTCTTGCCATGCCC
>NW_021884193.1:0-688 GCF_006229205.1 Suricata suricatta
AAAACTAACATTCTGCTGAACACACTTTGGGAAATGCTTTAGTTAATGTCGAGGAGCAAGAATTTCCCATCCCTTTCTGGGTCCTCCTAGCTGGACCTAAGAATCAAATTGACATGAGAGATTAACAGGACAAAATCTGATTTGGTTTTGCACATGCAGGGAATCCAAACACACATGGAAATTCCAAAGACAGGCAAAATGAGGTCTATATGTCCTTCTGAACTAAGAAGAGGATAGGGGTCTGGGACTTCAAAGGGAAGAATGCAATTTACAGGAAGATAAAACAAAAAGAGGGGGACAAATGTTTCCTAAATAAATGTTTATTGAGCAACTCAAAAACAATGCCACATAGAGGACTTTGGTCAGACAGGTCTTGCTAGGGTCTTCTCTGTCAGCCACACCTAGTTCACCGTGTGATGTCATTACCTGTGGTGACAGTGCTCTTCCTGGAGCAGGAACTCTATCTGAATACTTTTAAGCAATTGTGGGGAAGGTAAAGGGCTTTTTCTGAATCTACTGGGTTTTGGTTGCTTATTCCCTCTAAGTTTGTATTAAAACTCCAGCTAGTTAACATACAGTACAATATTGGTTTCAGGTATAGAACTTAGCAATTCATCACTTACATACAACACCCAGTGCTCATCACAACAGGTGCCCTCCTTAATACCCATCATATATTTAACCCATT
>NW_021884194.1:0-688 GCF_006229205.1 Suricata suricatta
TGTGTGACCACGTGCAATATGTTAGGCGGCATGATGATATACTGAGTGTTTGTTCTACGCATTTTATTTGATTTTAGAGTCACAGAAACCCCGAAAGGTTGATGTTTTTACTTCTCTAGTGTGTGATGCAGACACTGAGGCACAGAGATGTCAAGGAATGTGTCTGAAGTCACCAGCAAGCCCATGGCAGAGCTAGGACGCCAGGGTGTCTCATCAGACGGCACATACTGAGGGATCTGCAACCTCACGATGGTAATAAAATGAAGGTGTGCCATCGAATATTGTGCGTGAAGGGTGACATTTGTCTAAGACGCCAGACTTAAAACTATGGCAGCTACAGTCCCCTTCATCCCTGAGGTGACACTCTCTCTCCAGCCTTGAGGATGGAAAGTCTCCAAGAGAGCTGATTCCAGATGAATGCTTCATCTAGCATGATTGTCGGAACACTCACTCCACTCTCCATGTCTTTGTGTCTCTCTTTGTCTGTGTCTCTTTATGTCTCTGCCCCTATTGCTGTCTATCTCTCTGCAGCTGAGAGTCTGGAACTTTCTTTTTTCTTTAAATTTTTTAACGTTTTTATTTATTTTTGAGAGAGACGGAGACTGAGTGTGAGCCAGGGAGGGGCAGAGAGAGTGGGAGACCCAGAATCTGAAGCAGGCTCCAGGCTCTGAGCCATCAGCACAGAGCC
>NW_021884195.1:0-688 GCF_006229205.1 Suricata suricatta
GCCAGCAAGCCCTTGGGTGTTTCTGGTGTGACTCGGGTAGAGAACCATGCACTCTCCGGACAGGTGCCCGCCCCTCCCCCGCCACTCCCGTCTGCAGGCCCTGTCCAGGTGTCGTGCATCGGCCACCAGGTCCAAGTGGGGGCGGAGCACCTGAGATGCTCTCCCAGGGGCAGCTCCAGTGGGCGCAACAACGCCTTTACCCAAACAGGAGGCATTAATGGCAGGATCTCAGGCAGGTGCGGGGACGGGTGTGCCCCGCGCCCTGTGGATGCCTTAATGACGACCCTGTGAATTGGATATAATCACATCATCTCAGAGAAGGCTCCAGAAATTCAGTCACGTTGCCCAGAGTCTCACAGCTGGCTGTGGTCATGCCCCCACCCTCCTGAGTGGGCCTGCAGGGGGAGTCCCTCCCCGTGGGGCACAGGGAGCACTCCGTGCTGGTGTAGGGGCTGAAGCCAGTGGCTGAGCCGGGAAATGGCAAGGAGGGGACGGCTCAGAGGAGAGCCCCAGGTGTAGGGAGCTGCCAGAAGAAAAGACACGTGCCTTGACCTACAAGATCAGCCACCCGCACAGCTGAGCTGCGTTATCACTCCCAGCACAGCAAGAGCTGCGTTACCACCTTCAGCTGAGGCCTTCTTGTTTACCTCCCAAGCCTGCCTTGTTAGCCTCTCAGGCGGCGTGCTGA
>NW_021884196.1:0-688 GCF_006229205.1 Suricata suricatta
CCTTCCTTCCTTCCTTCCTTCCTTCCTTCCTTCCTTCCTTCCTTCCTTCCTTCAAGAGTGCAAGTGAGCAAGCAGGGCAGGAGTAGAGAGAGAGAGAGGGAGAGAGAGGACCCCAAGCAGGCTCTGTGCTGCCATCACGGAGTCTGATGCGGGGCTCCAACTCCTGAACCGTGAGGTCATGACCTGAGCCGAAATCAAGAGCCAGACACTCAACTGACTGAGCCCCCCCAGGGACCCCCCCCTAAAGGGTCCTGATGATGAAGATGGGACATGGGAAGGGGACAGTCAGTGAGAGTTGATAAACCTCCCCAAAGCTGTTAATGCCATGGACATTGGGTAATTGGGGTCCAAGCCTGGAGCTCTGGTGGCCCCTGTGGCCTCTGGGCATGAGGTCTTGAGAGGACAGTGGAGCTGTAAGGTGGAGACACAGTTCCGATGACATATGACGTTCAGGGCCAAGTCATACGTGCCTGCAGCCAGGCCTTGACATCAGGGACTTTTCCATTACACGAGGCCATGCCTTTCTCCCTTGGAGCTGGCTTTCTGTTACTTGCAACCAGGAGACTCCCAAGATGGTTACTTAACCTCTCGGAGCCTCAGCTTCTGAATCTATAAGATGGGAATAAAAGAATGGCACCTATTTCATGGGACTGCTCTTCCCACGGGGTTTTGAGGATGTGGTATGTAG
>NW_021884197.1:0-688 GCF_006229205.1 Suricata suricatta
CAAAACGACTTTAAAATTTTTTACTAACTTGCTCATGATTATACAAATATTACAGAGGATAGTCGGAATTAAAACTGGGGTCTGTCTTAGAGCTTGTGCTAAGTAATTTACTATGTGAAACTTCCTCTGAGTAGATCATAGAAAGTAAAATCCTTTAGTTAGGATATAAATTTACATTTTTTTACACATTTTCCTGTTTCACACCTTTTGACAAAAACAAACGTGGCTATCAGTAACTGATTGATACTGGGGAGCAACCTGAGAATTTCAATAGCTGGAAAATGTAATTTATTTGAGAGTGGACTCTGCTTAACGCATTATTGTATCTCCAACATTTAGTACAATCCTCGCACATGTTGAGTACTTGGAAATTATGTTGAGATGACACCTAGACAGAGACATACATTTATCTCCTTAGCACTTACAAAGCTGAGAGCGCTACTTTGGATGAAAAAAGTCAATCCACAGAAATTAAAAAAATACTTTAGATAGCATATGTTCTAGTATTTTCTTACCAGGTTATTGATGTAATGATTTAAACCATTCTTAGACAATATATTAGCCTCTTGGATATATGTATATATACAGACTACTCGCTTGCTCAGATAATATTTAGACAACACAAGTTTTTCAAGGCCATATTACTCTAGTGTTTGCATTGATTTTGGACACTCATCACAAAACAAAG
>NW_021884198.1:0-688 GCF_006229205.1 Suricata suricatta
TCCTTAGCCAGTCTTGAAAGGTCAGAATTAGCAGCAAAGGGCCTAACCCTGGAGAAATAGAATAGGCAGAAAAGACCAGAATGAAACAAGAGGCCAAGAACCCATAGGGATAGCTCAGAAAACACACAGGGCACTAAGGAAAAAGGCGACCTTGAAAACAAACCATCTCTAGCTCAGAAGTCTACACAGGTTTCTTATACAGATAATAACTAAATCCCAAACACAATGAGCCTGGGGCTGGCTGGTAAAGATAAGTGTAGTCGAAAGGACAAGTCCTAGTGGGCATAGCAATTATTTACTTGTTCACTCAGGGAAAACATAGAATTTATGATGTGCCAGAAAATATTCTAGATGCTGAGGATACAGCAGTGAATGAAAACAGAAGATCACTCTATGAGGAATTTATATTTTTATTGAGAGACATAATAAACAAGTGACAAATAATGCAGAGAGTGTAATTTCAAAGAGTGATATGTGCTAAAAAACTAAAATTAAAAAAAATACTGAATAAGAATGAAAGGCTGGAGAGGCCATTTTAAATACATTTATCATCGGAGAACCTAGGTGACTTTGAAGGTTAAACGTTTGACTCTTAATTTCAACTCAGGTCGTGATCTCACTGTTTGTGGGTTTGAGCCCTACATCAGGCTCTGTGCTGACAGCATGAATTCTGTTTGGGATTCTCTCT
>NW_021884199.1:0-688 GCF_006229205.1 Suricata suricatta
GTGAAATGCTCTTCACTGAACTTAAGTCACTTTCACAAAAGGTATCGTTTACAGACTCTTTCCTCATTTGTACGGTTAACTTTATTCTTATGATACACCTTGTAAAGCTGTTGAGTGTAGCTAGAGTCAAATGTTTGGATAGTGGAGGAAGATCTCAGCACTCTGGCACAGAAAACTGCAGTTTTTCAAGTGCTAACGTATCTATATGTATTTAGAGAAATATAATTTTGCATTGCAAATGTCAAAGGCAGTTTATTTACGCAGAAAATTTACCATAAGTAATTAGATCAAAACTAGGAGAATAATCATAAAAAATTACATGAAAAGTACATTTACTTTTTCTCTTTAAACAGAGTTTAGTAATTACCTTTTTTCAGACTTTCCCCTTGAAAAATCTCACAGAAATTCAGGGTGGGAGAGTTTAAATGGCCCCCAGATATAACCACATGCCTGAAAAATGATCTTTCAGCCTATTCCTAATCACCTCTAACAGTGGAAAATACCATTTCCAATGACTGCCTTCATTCCTGCATTTCTGGCTTTCCCGGAAGAATTCAGTGCCTTTCAGTATAAACCCTTCAGATCACCGCTACTCCCACCCAGGAAGCTGCCTTCTCGTTATCTATAATCATTCCTCATGAGCCAATATTTTTATTCCCAAAACTTGGACCCATTGGTTCTAGCTTTG
>NW_021884200.1:0-688 GCF_006229205.1 Suricata suricatta
GGTAGAAATGAGCCAACTCCTCATTTTTCATTTTTCATAGTGGTAATGTCAAAATAGTATCTAGTGCTCATAAATCAAGAAATAGAAGTATAACATATAATACAGAGATAATCACCAGAATAATTAAACCATAAACAGATTGGGGTGCCTGGGTGGCTTAGCCAGTTAAGTGTCTGACTTTGGCTCAGGTCATGATCTCATAGTCCATGGGTTCGAGCCCCACATCAGGCTCTGTGCTGACAGCTCAGAGCCTGAAGCTTGCTTCAGATTCTGTGTCTCCCTCTCTCTCTCTGCCCCTCCCCCACTCTCTGTTTCTGTCTCTCAAAATAAAATAAAAGACAAAAAAACATAAACAGGTCAAAGCAGGGGCTGAGAAGGGGTAATGATCACACAAAAGACTGCCTCTTGCCAGCACTAAGCTCGTCTTTACTATTTATTACTTTGATAAATATTTAAAACAAAATATCTGAGAAGACAAATTTAAGTGATTGTTCACTCTCATATCCCTACTGCCTGGCACATAGTAGGTATTCAATAATTATTTGTTGAATGAATTTGTTGAATGATTTATTGTTGAATAATTATTTGTTGAAGGAATGTCCCAAATAAGAGCAACTGATGAGCACCCAGCATAGAATGTTACAGAGCTGTGTTTTGCCCTTGGGCTTTTTTAGATGAGATGGTACAG
>NW_021884201.1:0-688 GCF_006229205.1 Suricata suricatta
ATATCATTTCCTAATTGTTATTGTTATTGGATGTGTGTGTCCAGATTTGTTAACATTCTCTTATTTGGACAGTTTATCTCTAGTAACTTTTGGATTTTCTGCTTATACAACCTGTCACTGATGATTGTTTTCTTTCCTATCTTTACAAATTTTTATTCTTCCCCCCCCCTCCTGTTCCCCTGCTGGGACATTGGGCATAATGTTAAATGGAAATGATGGCAGCAGGTGTTTTCTTCTCAGAGTCATCCTCAGCAGGAAAGCTTTTAATATTTCTTATTTAACTACAATGTTGGCAATACGTTCTATGCTGTTGTTGTTTTTATCATGATTGTGTCTTGAAGCATATTACATGGAATTTGTTGTGGGTTTTTTCTCATCTTAAATATTCCCTTTTAACCTCATTTTGTATTCATTTAATTTTTTCTTATATAGACTCTAGTTGTATAAGCTTGATATTCCACAAAACTTAGTCCTGACCCTGATGGTGGAGATGTTCAACATGACCTCGGGGAGCCAGGCTCTAGCTGTCTTCCTGCTCCACCTTCCTCAAATGTTGGTCTCCATTCTCCTGCCTGTTGTCTGGTTGCAAGATGGCTGCTGCTTCTCAAGGTCTAATATCCACAGTTCAGGAAGGAGGGAAGAGCACAAAGTATATTCTCAGAAAGCTTTGGTTTTTTTTTTTTTTTTT
>NW_021884202.1:0-1474 GCF_006229205.1 Suricata suricatta
TCGCTGCGGAAGATGTTGGCGCCCGTGAGGCTGCCGTCCCCACCGATGACGCACAGGTTGGTGATGCCACGCTGGACCAGGTTGTAGGCTGCAGCCAGGCGTCCCTCCCGCGTGGTGAAGGCCTTGCAGCGGGCACTGCCGATGACGGTGCCACCCTGCAGGGGCAAGATGGGAACCTGGGTGCACCGTGGGGGCACTGGGGGGGGGTTGGGTGGACCCTGCACAAATGAGAGAAGTGGGGCTTCCCTGGCAGCCTGGGCATGCGCCCCCACCTCCCCGGGCCTTTCTCCTGGGATTCACAATGAGGAGAATACCCCACATGTCAGGAAGTGAGGAGGCACTGAAATGTGTAACACGCATGTGTGTGTACATACACGTGCACGCACATGCAATTACACGCCTGCACACGGGCTGGCCCAACGCGGGGCGCTCCCTGAGCCGCAGCAGGACATGCCTTCAGCTTGGCCCCCGTGAGCTTCAAGTCCCGGACTCACCCGGCACACGGCCCTCACCCGTGAGCCCACTGTGCTCCGGCCAGACCTCGAGACCCAAGTGCCTCGAGACCCAAGTGCCCCGGGTCCCGCCACCCTGCTCCTGAGACCCGCCAGGCTGGTCCCCAGGCTCCAGACTCCATGGGCTGGTGCAGCGGCTCCACCCTGGAGGCAGGGACCACACCCTCCCCCGAGCCCCCCACAGCACCTCAGGCGGGAGGGGAAGGATGGCAGGGAGCCTCCGGGGCCTCTGGAAAATGCCCAGCATTCCTCCCGGGAGCGCTCCCGCCCCTCCCGGCCCCTCCCACCCCTCCGTCTCCCTCCTGCCCCTCTGCCCCTCCCACACCCTCCTGCTCCATGTTCTGGGTTCCCTTCTCCCCAAACACCAGCTCTTTCCGGCCCCCCCACCTGAGGCTGACCCTTGATGCGGCCTCACCGCCCAGCCCGGCGCCCGGCCCAACGCCCCCCTCAGTGCTGCTCACTCAGAGGGGAGAGGCCACTGCCATACTCAGACCCACGGTTAGAGCAGAGCGAATGGCCGAATCAGGTCCCTCCCTTGACCCCTGCGGTGGAGACAGGGCGGTGGCCCGGCTGCTGCCCCACTCCAGCACGGGGCTGGGGGCTCATGAGGCCGGAGAACAAGACTGAGCAGAGCCCGGGGGAGTGAGGCCCACCGCTAACGCCTGCCCTGGGCAGGAGGGGTGGGCGGCACCAGCGAGGTGGCCATGCCTGGGCCCCGGGTCCAGCCCTGTCCCCCAACCACTCCCACTGCCCCATCTGTGGCTCACGGCGATGACTGGCTACTTGCCTAAACAGGGCGTCAGCTGGGGGCCTGGGATAAACAGGTGACAAGTGTCCACACAGCCCGGCAGACAAGACCACCCCTACTAGGAGCCCCTGGCGGAGCAAGGTGCCCGCCCCTGCCCGCTGGACGGCGCGGAAGCACAGCCGTCCAGGTCACTGGGACCTCAGGACGATGACCA
>NW_021884203.1:0-688 GCF_006229205.1 Suricata suricatta
TTATGGTTTCATTTCATGACATTTAAATCTTTACTTCATTTGGATTTATTTTGTAATAAGATATGACACAGGGATTCTTTCTTATTTTTTTATTTCCCAAGTGGTTAGCAGGTGTCACAACACCATATGTAAATCCCATTTCCTAACTGGTTTGAAATACTATCTTTTGAAATTTTTTAACGTTTTTATTCATTTTTTTAAGAGACAGAGAGACTGTGAGTGGGGGATGGGCAGAGAGAGAGGGAGACACAGAATTCGAAGCAGGCTCCAGGCTCTGAGCTGTCAGCACAGAGCCCGACCCGACAGGGGGCTAAAACCCACAAACTGTGAAATCATGACCTGAGCCAAAGTCAGTGATTTAACTGGCTGAGCCACCCAGGCACCCCGATATACTACTTTTGGGGGCACCTGGGTGGCTCAGTTGGTTAAGCATCAGACTTCAGCTCAGGTCATAATCTCACAGTTAATGGGTTTGAGCCCTGTGTTAGGCTCTGTGCTGACAGCTCAGACCCTGAAGCCTGCTTCAGATTCTGTGTCCCCTCTCTCTTTCCCCCTCCTCTCTTCGCACTCTGTCTCTCTTTCTCTCAAAAATAAATAAACATGAAAAATTTAAAAAAGGAATACTATTTTTATAAGAGGCTTAATTCAACTTGTGTTTTTCTAGAAACTATAGTTTTTATTTTTAAAT
>NW_021884204.1:0-688 GCF_006229205.1 Suricata suricatta
TAATGTTTTCATCGTGACCAAAAAAAAACAAAAAAAACCCCAAAACAAACAAACAAACAAAAAAACTGTGGGAGAATGTGTTTCCCATTTGGGATTTATCTTGCATGACCTGCAGGGATCAAGGCTCCCAGGTCACTAGGCAAATCCTAAGAACCGTAATCAAAGCTTGCAAACCTCTTGGAATTCCATCAGTATACGACGGTCTGCTGACGCCCTGTTGTCTTGTGCCAGTATGACCAGCTGCTGTTAAGTCTCTAATGTCTTATGCTCAAGCCTGTGATCAACATGTAAAAAAGCCTTTCCAGATCACAATTCAAAGGATCCTGTCAGTCACAGTCTAGAGCCTGGTGGCTGGGTATTTTAGAAATGTCATCAGGGGAAGACAGCCCTAGAGTCCCATTGGAAGGGACTTAATCAAGTGCTCCTACCCACTGACACTGATGCAAAACTACAAGGTATTGAGTCTCATGGCTGCAAAAGTCCCCACTCCACTTGGTCCTGTATACGTGCTGGAGACCTCCAAATCAAACTGGCCAGAAAGAGAAGTAGCTGACCTTGAGGTAGACTGCTTCTGCCCAAGATGATGGATCAGGGGTTCATGCTTTAAACATGAAAGGCTTTCTCCTTTCTTTTTTTTTTTCTTTCCTTTACTCTGCTGGCCTGTAAAGATAACACCCTCATCTTCACT
>NW_021884205.1:0-688 GCF_006229205.1 Suricata suricatta
GCCCGCGCCATCTCCGTGGGGGCGTCCCGTAGGGGCCGCGACCCCGCCTCCCCTCCTGCGTCTGCCAGGGCTGCTGAGGGCCTGGGTCCAGGGCTGCCCGCCCCGCGGTGGGCCGTGTGTGCACCTGCTGAGGGAGCTCCCGGGGGCCGCGTCCGCGCCGGGCTCGGGGCCAAGCTGGGGTCAGGCTCGGGGCCGAGTCCATGTGTGTGTCCACGTGTGAAGCCCCGTGGGGACACAGGCAGGGCGGAGGCTGGGGAGGGCAGGGGCGCTGCGGGCGCACTCAGGGCCTGTCTGCTGCCCCCCACCTGTGGCTGTGCCGGGCGCCGGTGTGAGGGCCCCATGGAGAAGATCCCCGTCTGTGTCCCCGCCCCACGCCTTGGCTCCAGCATCGCTCAGGGAACTCTCTGGGGTGGGGGCCCCAGAGCCGGCGGGAGGGCCCGCTGTGCCGCCGCACCCTGTCGCGTGGCCCAGCCCGTAAAATCACAGAAGTGACTTCATTCCATACAGTAGGAGCATGAGTCCTGGTTTTGTTAGCATCTGTGTGTTGAATCTGCCACATTTATTTATTATTTTTTAAATTTACTTACTTATTTTCAGAGAGAGAGAGTGAGTGAGTGAGCAGGGGAGGGACAGAGAGAGGGAGAGAGAGCCTCCCAAGCAGGCTCCTTGCTGCCAGCGCAGATCCCAG
>NW_021884206.1:0-688 GCF_006229205.1 Suricata suricatta
TCTGACTTCTTCCACCACCATAGGGGCCAAGGACAGGCTATCCTAAAATGTTGCCCTTTGGCACATTTTTTTAAAAAGGAGGTACTTAATCATTGATGAAAGGACACTCAGCCCCTCCTTTTTCCCCCTGAAAGCAGGAAGCAAATTCCCACATGAAAAATACCTTCCCCTTCTAAGTAGTAGAAAGATATCCCTATCTGCAGAGATAAAGACTTTAAAGCTGAGAAATCTACTACCTCGGTCTAAATTCTGCCTAGAATTCCCTACTAATTAAGACTTCCAAACACTGGTTTTCCTTATCCTGTCCATTCCTCCCAAATTTGTCTCGGTCTATTAACTTTTAAAAATTGGTTGCCTTGGTCACATCTTTAGGTCTCAATTTCATTATTGAGCTCCACCCACGTGTAATAAAACATCAGGGTTTTCTCCTGTTCATCTGGCTCATCTAAATTCAAGTCTTAGTCCAGCTAGAAGACCTTAAAGGGGAAAAGTTTTTCCTTCCCACACTCCTTGCATCTTGCCTCTGCTTCCATCAGCACATTGTTTTCTCTGTGACCCTCCTGACTACCTCTTAGAAGAGCCTGTGTAATTATATTAGGCCTGCCAGAATATGTCCCAGGACATTCTTCCACTCACCCCCATCCTACCCCACCATGAACCCTAATAAAATCACCACAAAGTCCCTTTA
>NW_021884207.1:0-688 GCF_006229205.1 Suricata suricatta
TGCCTTGCTTTTGGAATTGCAGGCATAAGATTTAAGAGTGAACATTGCTTAGGATAAAATGCAAGATATAAATGATGTGTTTTTTATTTTAAATAATGAAACTAATTTAGACACAGCTAATGAAATAATTTACTGATGAATTAATTTAAATGAATCCTAGACTAGGGTAGAATTATTCTCCTATGAATTGAAAGGGTAGAGTTTTTCAGTTCCTCTTTTAGGGGTGTGTCTTTTAGGGGACTTAGAACCTGATTTTTTTAAAATAAAGCAAGCCATGGAATATCCATTGTAAAATGAAAGATATTTATATAATAAAAGTGCTCAGGTTTAAAGGAGGCCAGACTACTTTATATTACCATTTTGAGCTTACTCTTTAGAGCATGGCTCTCAATTCCATTTTATCTTTCTTCCAAGAACCTATTTTTGAGTTATTTTGAGTTATTTTTATTACTCTTCTCTGGGTTATTTAAATTCTCTCTATATACCCACAGTAAAATGCAATAGTTTCCATAAGATTTGCTAAATTATATGAAAATATGCAAATTACAAGAGAACCAAGACTGCTTAGCATCACTTTACAGTCCTTCAGCCTTTACTCCAAACTCACTATATCAATATGTACTTGTTTATCTCTATAAATGATAACATCAAGCAAAATCTAAGAATAACTTCTCATGAGATGTATGTA
>NW_021884208.1:0-688 GCF_006229205.1 Suricata suricatta
GAAAGATCTGTATTCAAATCCTGGCTTTTGCACCCAGTTATTGTGTGACTTTAGTTGTGTCTTTTCAGAAAAGCTCTTCCTAAGTAGGGCTCGTTGGTCTCTGCCATAGCCACCTTTTCTTTCCGGAGAAGGCTCATTCTATGTTATTTACTATTCTATTTTGTGTTTCCCTCCTTAGAATGTAAGCTCCCGGAGGGCCTTCCTATCCTGATCATAGTTCCATTCACAGCATTTAGTACACTGCCTGGTGCTCAATATTAACTGAATGAATGAATGAGGCGTCACTCGGAGCCTCATTTCCTTCTTCCTTTCTAGAATGGGCACGGTTGTCCCTAACTCATGGGTCGCTGAGAGGCTTAAATAAGAATGTCTGTGACAGTTCAGCACAGGGGCTTTCCTAAAAGTGTAATGAGATCAAGATGGCATGCGACTATCAAAATCTTTCAGGTTGCAATGGCGACAACCCCCTCGATTAACAGAGTCCACAATAACGCTGTTCCATCTATCCTCGCAGCTGATCTGCAACCGCCTAGAAGACAGGAATAATCATAATCATACGGGGAATAAGGTCCAGAGAAGCAAAGCCACTTGTTCCTAAAGACAACGGTAACGGCAGGGTCAAGCCTGGAACCCCGGCTTCCCGATTCCTGGCCACGAATTCCCAGATGCGATGGCTCATTTCTCGGAT
>NW_021884209.1:0-688 GCF_006229205.1 Suricata suricatta
ATGGCAATAAAGAGGGTACAAAGCCCTGTGGAAAAGAACAAAGAAAACAAAGCCCCTGAGAAAATCTAAAGAATAATCAAATATTAGGTGAAAGCTCAGGATAATGAGAGAACATTCTTTCAAAGAGAGAAATTCTCTTCTGATCTTGCATTAGTACTTGATTTCCATCCTTTTTCTTTTCTTTTGTGGGTTTTTTTTTCATGACATCTTGCTCATTTCTCATAGGTCAGAATTATATTCTTTAACACTCATGGGCTTTCTAATTAACAGAGGATGGACCCAGAACTGAGATGCTAGAAGCGGGAAGAATAGCCTCCTTATAATTGTAGGTGGATGTACCAAACAAAACAGCAGGAGAAACACGATGAAGATGACAATTTAAAGGCATTTTATGGAATTCTATGATCAGAGACCTGGACATGGTGACAAAAATTAAATCCTCAAAGTCTTAGGTTTCACAGATGAAAGACAAGTATGACAACCAGGAATCATATTTGAACTGAACTACCTTAGTTTATATATTTCAGTTCTAGATTCTCTGATGTGCTTTCAGTTACATGAGTATCCAAGGTTAGAGATACCGAGAGTGAATACTTAAATAGTTGGAGCAACATATATGCTTGGCAGAATCACGTTTAAAACTCCAACAATTTATTTTTAAAGTTTATTTTGAGAGAGTATAAGAGAG
>NW_021884210.1:0-688 GCF_006229205.1 Suricata suricatta
ACTTTCTCTGTAGATAACCTTTCCTCCTCTTTAGGCCCTTCTTGGCATGAAGCTCCCTTGCTAAGGGGGAGTCCCATGGTGGAGAAATTTTGCTTAATTGATTTGTATTACTTTCTGGAAAAAACAAACTTAAAAAATATTTCTATCTATTGCATTTCATAATTGGTGTGCAATTGCTATTCCCATAACTCGCTCAGATCTAGATCATCTACAGCCTTAGAAAAATCTGTCATATATTTCATCACATGAACATGGTATGCTGAGTTATTTAATACATTAGGTGGGGAGATCCCTTTTGGAAGTGGAGAACTTTGTTCCCAGATTAAGATTTGCGGAAATTGAAGAATGTCCTGTCTGCTGACAAAAATCTAGATAGTTTTGTTCATGTTATGGTGTCCACTCAAGCATCAGGGAAATTATCTAGCTGATTCCAAATGTAAACCTCCTCAAACAATAAACATTTTTCACAAAATCATTTGGGAAAGAAAGGGAAAGACAGCTTTCCTGTCAAAATTATTTCCTAGTTCAACTACTGTTAGGTAGGTATGGTGATAAAGTTGCTGACCCAATATCTACTGGTACTTGGAATTACATTTGTGTCTTACTTTTTGGAGTTCTTTGACCATTTGTTAAAATAGTAGTTATCTATTTGTCAAAACAGTATACTTCCAAAACTGTATTTTTTTTT
>NW_021884211.1:0-688 GCF_006229205.1 Suricata suricatta
AGAGAGAGAGAGAGAGAGAGAGAGAGAGAGAGAGAGACGTGAAGGGATGCTCTTTGAATATTCAAAACATTCTGGCTCCATTGTCTGACTCTATTCAAATGTGATGAACTTGGCTCCCTGAAGTGGCCCAGAGACAAATGAATGGACAGGCATTTTTCCACAGCCACAGGCCACCCCTCTAGGGACCACCGGGTCACTGCTTCAGAGGGTCAGGGCTGTGGCAGAAACAGTGCGCTGAGGTGACATTCGGGCACCAGGCGAGCACAGGCAGCGAAGGAATCCACTCTCTGGACAAAGGCAGACTTCTCACCAGAACTTTGCCAGCATTACTCATTTTCTTCGCTTATTACAAGGCGTATGAGTTACTGTTTTAGGAAGGACACTCTGATCCTGGTCTAAGTGCCTTAATGGAAATACTCTTAAAATTCCATTTTATTCTCCAAAGAAAGGGACACAAAGCCATCAGTTACAAGGCTCATAAGTAAGTGCTCAGAAAGGAATCAGACCAAGAATCTCCAACCAGAATTCTTGTGAGTTTTCTTCTTTTTCTACATCTTTATCTAGAAATTGATTAATACCTACTGTTAGTCAAGGGACATTTTAAACTCCGAACAAGCGTTAACACATGCTGACAGCTTCCTTTCGTTCAGAGGGGAATTGGCTCAGACTGGGGCCCGACAGGCGGGGG
>NW_021884212.1:0-688 GCF_006229205.1 Suricata suricatta
TTTTTTTTATGTTTATTTATTTATTTTGAGAAAGAGAGGGAGCACAAGCAGGGGATGGACAGAAAGAGAGGAAGAGAGAGAGAATCCCAAGCATTGACAGTGCGGAGCCTACTGCAGGGTTCAATCTCACAACCACAAGGTCATGACCTGAGCCAAAATCAAGAGTCAGACACCTAACTGACTGAGCTGCCACCGCACCACTGTATTCTTATAATAAAGAAAGCTAGAGAAAAGAAAATGTTATGAAGAAAACCATAAGAGAAAATACATTTATAGTACTGTAGTATATTTATCCAAAACATCCATAGACCTGTACACTTATATTTTCAAAACTGTGTTTTTCAAGGGTCAACTGTATTGACTGTATAAATAAAAATGATGATGATGATAATAATGATGATGATGATGTCCAATTAGTGGTGCTAAAGAAAGAGAGATTAGAATTTGAAATAAGAAAATAAAAATTGGAAGGCAGTGATGTAGGTTAATACATTCTTAATGCATTCCTTGTATTTTTCAGAAGGCTAAAGATATTAGCTTTAGACTTTATTAGTTAAGTATGCATTTTGCAATTTCTAGATCGCCACTTAAAAGCAGAACTAGAGAGTATAATTTCTAAGTTGGGGGATGGGATGAAAAAATGTAATGACTACTCAAAAAGCAAGAAAGAAGAAAAAAGAAACTCCTT
>NW_021884213.1:0-3930 GCF_006229205.1 Suricata suricatta
GATCCTTATGAGTGTCTGTTGCCTTAAATTCTCCACCAAGCATGTTACTAATAACTGTTTCACTTAAATGTCCCTTCGTGGCCATATCTTGTTCTTTGACTTTGGATAAATTTTTCCATCGTGGCATTTTGTCTAAGCTCTGCCTTCCTCTGTCTGTTAGAAGACGCAGTTAGGTCTCCTGCCAGATCATGTACGCCAGTGGCCTGCAGATGCACTCTGTGACTGCTCTGGACAGTGTAGGATCCCTGGCCTAAACATGGTAAGTCATAACTAGGGGCGCTGTGGTCGCTTGTGAATCGACACCTGACATCAACTCCACCAGAACGGAGGTGCCGCAGAACCGTCTGGTCAGGTTTGTGGTGTGCGCAGCAGATTGTACAGGTCTCCTGGGCCAGGGGCTGACCTTGCTGGGACTGAGGCAGGCTTGACAGACAAGAGCAGTACCAACTGAGCACAGGGAGCTGGGGACTTGGAGGAAGCAAGACAGATCTCCAGGGTCCCTACTGAGCTACTTCCCTCAGGGCGCTCTGTGTGGATGCTGATAGGCATCGGAGAGAAGGAGCTCCAGCCAGGGCTTCAGTTCAACAGGCATGTCTGAGAATTTGGCCTGTCAGAAAGTGCTAGTGTAGGGACTGATCTCCCCCTCTGTGTATTACAGTCAGATGACTTGGCCACACTGACTGACCCTGTCGTTGGCCTGCCTTCTTTCCAAAAGCAGCACAGTGCCCTCTGGCTCTATCCCAACCAAGCCTGATGATCCTGAAAACTCCAGGCTTTAAGATAGGCTAGCTGCTACTGCAAAGGAAACAAACAAGAAAGAAAGAAAGAAAGAAAGAAAGAAAGAAAGAAAGAAAGAAAGAAAAGAAGGAAGGAAGGAAGGAAGGAAGGAAGGAAGGAAGGAAGGAAGGAAGGAAGGAAGGAAGGAAGGAAGGAAGGAAGGAAAGAAGGGAGAAAGAATGAATGAAAGAAAGAAAGAAAGAAAGAGAAAAAAAAGAACTAATAGGTAACCGAAAGAATGGGAAAAGATAGTGGCAAATGGCATATCAGATATGAGGCTAGTATCCAAAATCTACAAGAAAACTCACTAAACTCCATACCTGAAAAATGAATAATCCAGTGACAAAAATGGGCAGAAGCCTTTAATAGACACTTCTCCAAGGAGCACATCCAGACGGCCAACAGACACATGAAATGATGCTCAGCATCACTTAGCATCAGGGAAATTCAAATCAAAACCACACTGAGATCCACCTCACATCGGTCAGAGTGGCTAAAATGAACAAATCAAGAGACTAAGGATGCTGGCGAGGATGTGGAGAAACGGGCACCCTCCTACACTGTTGGTGGGAATGTAAACTGGTGCAGCCGCTCTGGAAAACAGTGTGGAGGCTCCTCAAAAAACTATCGATAGAACTCCCCTATGACCCAGCAATAGCACTGCTAGGAATTTACCCAGAGGATACAGAAGTGCTGATGCATAGGAGCACATGTACCCCAATGTTCATAGCGGCACTTTCTACAATAGCCAAATCATGGAAAGAGCCTAAATGTCCATCACCTGATGAGTGGATCAAGAAGATGTGGTTTATCTATATGGAATACTACATGGCAATGAGAAAGAATGAAATCTGGCCATTTGTAGCAAAATGGATGGACCTAGAGGGAGTCATGCTAAGCGAAATAAGTCAGGTAGAGAAGGAAAGAAACCACAGGTTTTCACTCATAGATCTCACAGGAAAAACCTACCAGGGGACCATGGGAAGGGGAAATGGCGGGGGGCGGGGGGAAGAGTACAGGAGAGGGAGTGAGGCAAATCATGAGAGACTTGGAATGTTGAGAATGAACTGCGGGCTGAAGAGGGAGGGGGAAGGGGAAGAGAGATGATGGTCACGGAGAGGGGCACCTGTGGGGAAGAGCACTGGGTGTTATATGGGAACCAACTTGGTAATCAACTATTTAAATTAAAAAAAAAAAAAGGCTACCTGCCAGAGCTCATGAAATTCTGCCCTTCCCTTTTTCCCAGCCCATGATTCTGGGGAAATGTTCTCCATAAGCATTCCCGTGTTTGCTCCTGTCTCTCAGGCCCTGCTCCCTGCCCACGGCTTTCTGTCCTCGGCAGCGCCGCAATTCCTTTCTCCCGAAACCATGTCTTCAGAAGTTCTGCCATCTTCAGTGTGTGGCCTCTTCTTTCTCACAAGTTGGGGATTTTGTGCTGTCAGCGTTCAGGCCCATTTGTGGGATTTTTAGAACCATCTCTCAATTATCCAGATGTATTCATCAGAACTGAGGAGCCTAGGGTCCTGCTACTCCACTGCCAATTTTCTCCCTTCTGAAGGATCCCTGTATGTAAAACTCATCCATAGTTTTCGTTTTTCAGAACAAACACAACACATAATAAATACTGTATTTCTATACAAAAAATGCTTACATTTTATATAATGATAGAAGTCAAACCGCGTTTAACACTATAAAATATTGCACAGGAATTGAAAGAGAAAAATGGAAATACATCCATGTTCTTGGACCGGAATCGTTCATACGTGAGCTGCCAAAAGTACTCAACGTGCTCTGCTCACTTAATGATCTCTATCAGAACCCCAATGCCATTTTTAGCAGGTATGTCAAAATCCATCCAGACGTTCATAGAGAAGTCACAGCATAATATATACCCAGGACAATGCCAGAAATGAAGGGCTCCTTGGTGGCAAACACTTCTTAAAATGAAGCATCCTACTAAGCCATAGTTACCACATAACATCTTTCAGACATAAAGACAGGCATAGAATACTGGACCAAGGATGCTGAGCTAGATGTGTATCTCACCAATGTTCCTGTGGATGACAATGAGCTGAAGATCCCATTAAATTCCTATTCTGGCTTGGAGGTCTGTGTTTCCATATTTCTCTCAAGTTGCAAGTGATGCTAACATACTAAGTTCAAAGACATGATTTTAAATTCTAAGAGAAAACAAAACAGATATAAAAAAGGAAAGCAAGGAAAGGAAAAGTCACAAGGACTTTGAAGATAAAGATGATTGTGGAAATGACAACTTGTAACCTCAAGAACAACAGCTCCTGTTCTTGAACATTGACTAAGCACCACAAACCATTCTAACACTTTTCCATAAATTCTCCCATGAATGCACGTGACCAGTGAGAACATTAGAATTGATTTACATTGGGGCACCCGGGGGGCTCAGTGGGTTAAACATCCAACTTCGGCTCAAGTCATGATCTCACGGTTCGTGGGTTCAAGCCCCCGCCCCCCCCATCAGGCTTTGTGATGACAGCTCACAGCCTGGAGACTACTTCGGCTTCTGTATCTCCCACTCCCTCGCTCATGATCTGTCTCTCTCAATTTCTCTCAAAAGAATAAATCAACGTTAAAAACATCTAGAATTGATTTTACCGTTTCACAGATTACCTTGGGAATACTGTCAAAGCAGTGCAGCTCGAGGTTTAGCCCAGATCGTCTGACTTGGATTTTGTCTACAAGAACACACAGACTACTATACAGAGGAAACCCTATAAGACAGTTCAGAGCAGGTTTCAAGGTGGAAAAGGTAATACAAACATGACTGAAACACAGAACTCATTGGCAAAAAGAGGAAAGGAAGGATACAACACAAATTACGAAAATGACAAATCAAATAAAAAAATAAATGTGATAGAGTTAAACTGTTTTGGTCATTGAAACCAAGGAATGTTTGCAGAGGCTTAAAACACATACATCTATTTGTGATGGAAGGTTTTAGTGTCCTCCAAACACACCACAGAGACAACACCCACTTTGATACAACTGACATAGCTATTGTTTGTGAATCCCCTAGCGTTTTCAAAGTTGTTGTTTCAGGGATCTTTTCTGCTGAACTATAGTTTACATATTTAAGACAGTTGAGTGTATAGGATGCATATTTATATTTTTCTAGAG
>NW_021884214.1:0-1474 GCF_006229205.1 Suricata suricatta
CTTTCAGTAGTGCAAGTAGTAACTTCTCTTCTGCCTCGGGGATGCTCCATTGTGAGCACCATGAAGGCAACCTGCTCACCGGCAGGGATGGTGCCATGCTGGCCCCTCTCCCCCCAAGCTCTGCCCATGGGTCCGGGCTTCCGAGTTCTCAGGGTAGAGGTCCAGGTAACCCTGCCAGTCACTGAAGTTGGGGGGGGGGGTGTCAGTGGAAGCCTGTTTCCTACCTCCTAGCACAGACTTTTAGTGAAGAACAGAGCCCTGAGCTAAACAACACCTTGCTGGGAAAGTAGAGCGTGGTGTCTTCCTTGTGACTTGGTTACCATTTTTTTTTAATATGTATCTGAATAAGGATTTCATGCCATTTTTGTGAATTATGCTGTGATTTTGTGGAGACTTTGAAAGTATTATAGAACCAGAATAATTAAACTTGTTATGAGCATTACATGTAACAGGCTGATCAAGAAGTGTGATGTACAGTGGCGAATTGCTAATTTGACCTCAGGATTATGCGGCAGAGATAACAGTATCTTCATTTATATAGAACTTTATCTGGAGGCATCTCTCCGTGCTCTTCGAACCTTATACATTATCTTGTTTGTTATCATAAGCACTATCATTAAGGCTGTAAAATATATTCCAGTACAATCTTTTGTTTGCAGTTTCTTAGAATTGGGAGATGAAGGAGGGAGGGAGAGGTTGTATATTTTCTCTCATTTTTGGTATTCGCACCAGGATTAACTTTAGGAAATGACTGTTATCTCAAATTGGAGAACCTGGTTCCATATAGTGTTTTAAAAAGAGGGAAAGGGAGAGAGGGAACATTGCTGCATCCCCTTAGGTCAGCCCGGAGTCTGAACCTTAAGAACTGCCAGTGAGGAAGGGCCTGATCTATCCGTCATTTCCTGGCCTCTGTACCTTGCACAGTGTTAGGAGAGCTGCCTCTCCTTTGGTGGAGACTAGGGAACAAGAAAATGGTCTGATCAAATTCCCTAAACCACATGTCCTCCATCCCTTCCAAGGTTGCAGACAATGGCACTCTGGCTGTCATGACCATTAGCAATTGAAAATGCTATGTGGTTGAGTTCCTGCAGGTTTAAGGAAATGGACAAAATTAGATTCAGGCCAAAGTGCCAGGCTTAACACACCCCTTCCCTTCCAGAAAGTCTATAGAGATTTGTCACCGCCGACAGTAAAGAACAGCATAATTCCTGTTCTATGCAGACCATTTAGAACTTACTTTACGTGAACCCCACCTACCCACCCAAACCCAGTAACATCAGTGCCTTCCGTCTGCCTTGAGGGCTCGAGAGAACAGCTCAGGGCCAGCCTCCTGCTTAACCACAGGACTCTGATGATTGCAGCAGTTGCCCTGACTCTCCATATAGAAAGGATGGTGTTTCCGCAGTGGCATGGGCACACTGAGCAGCCAGCCCAGAAGATAGCATTTATATGGGTTATGAAGATGAGTGACCAG
>NW_021884215.1:0-688 GCF_006229205.1 Suricata suricatta
GAAAATACACAGCAAAAAGAAAATTTTTAACATAATGTTAACTTATTTACACTATTTTGTTCAATATATTTCTTAAATATCTATGCTACATTAAAATGAATTTGTCTAAGAGTAAACTTACAAAAATTATATTAGTACATTATGAAACCAAAAATATCTAGTAAGCTTTCAGAAAAAGTTCTGAGAATATTGAACATTCATGCCATTTCTTAATACCTAAATAGATTATCATGGTAGAGATTTATATTTTATAACATTCTTACCTAAATTCAAATTTCAGAAATGTTATATGCACTATTCACCAAAACATAGTCAAGCATATCTTCTTATATATAAATGTATTTCTTGAAAACTGATCCATGAAGTAAATTTAAGATTGCACAATTTAATTTTTTAATTAGAAACTAATGTTTGGTATATAAGAAATGGCAAGCTATAGCCAGCCTACCACTATTCACAATATAAATAGAATTTAAATCTTAGGGAAATACTTTAATTTCTTGCTTTATAAATATATTTATTAAATTATTTTTTAACTAATTTGGCAAGGTCTTATACTTACCTCTTCAAATGTATACATAATGTGCTTTAATTCTAGAGAATGGGCTCTGCTTGAGTCTTCCCACTCATCAAATCAAAAGTCTGAATTATATCTATATAGGTCTCTGTCTCTCCAGGCAGTTTTTGC
>NW_021884216.1:0-688 GCF_006229205.1 Suricata suricatta
AGCCTTATCTTTAAATAACAAAAAAATCTCAAATACTGAAGGGATAATGATTTAAATGCTGGTGAAGTCAGACGGACCAGATCATCAGGTCCTCAGAGAGCTGGGATCCTCCGCAAGGGCCTCCTTAGCAGGCCATCAATGTCCCAGTCAGAGACCGACCTGGTCTGGCGGGAGGGCATTGGGGGGCTGCCCACAAACACCGAGCTCCTGAACTAGAAGGAAGCTTGGAAAGAAAAGCATCCCACCTTTTCACTTTGAAGTCTGAAGAGTCAGCGACGCTTAATAAATGTGTGGTGACAGAGAGGGTGTCCCTGGACGTAGGGACCACACTAATATGAACCAACCCGTTCCTCTCTAAAGCTGGCCTTGCCCTCACCAGGACCCTGCTGACACGTCCCTAACTCAACAGCGCCTCTTACCAGGAGGAGAATCGGCAAACATTTGGCCGAAACGTGGCCCAGGATGGCTTGTCATGGGACAGCCCCAGAAACAGGACAAAACTTTCTAAAAACACGGAGCCAAAAACCTCAGCCCGTGGAGGGCACATTATAAATGGAAAGAAGAGCTCCTGCCTGTTTTTTTAGCTCTCATGTGGTCACAGTAGACATTTTGTATTGTTTTAACATGTTTTTTCGAATGTGTGTGAGAGAGAAAGCTTACATAACCCTCTGGACCATTTCCCTAAGAA
>NW_021884217.1:0-688 GCF_006229205.1 Suricata suricatta
CTAGTTGAGTTGGCTTCATAATGAGGAGCCACTGTAGAGACACCACACAGTACTTCTGTTTAAGTGTCATTGGCCAACCTCAATGCAAAGAAAGCTGGAAAATGTAACCTTTTAATTAGAGATGTTGCCAGTGCCAGAGTCTGCATTGTGTGAACAGAGGTCTCTGTCCTCAGATTCCCAGGCGGAAGATTTATGTGGGAATCTGCACGGGAATAAAGACAGCCATCGCTTTTGGGCCTTTTGGCTAAGATCAAGTGTAGGAATAAAGACAGCCAGAAGGAAAGTAGCAAGCACAAAACAGTTTATTAAAGCAAAAGTACAATCTCAAGGTGGGAGAGCAGTCCAGGTGAACTGGCCATAGGTTGTTTTGGGATAGGATATTTATTGCCTCACTGGGCTGGGAAGACCAGTGAATACAGTGGGGTGGTCTCTAATGGAGGCTTCCTCCAGTCATTTGGGATACTCCTCCCACAGGTTCAAAAGGGGAGTTTTTGACCCTCTAAGTTTTGTACCTATGGAAAGGGGGTACAACCCCAGTGAAAATGTATTATAATGAGTCTAGAGGTTACCCTGGGGCACAGGTGGAAGAGGAGAGCTGCTTGTGTAAGAACACGAGTCTGAACCTAGCAGACGCCATGGCAGGCATTGTTTCCCCTCTAAACTAGAAGGCCTAAGGTCGGTCGCTCCG
>NW_021884218.1:0-688 GCF_006229205.1 Suricata suricatta
TTTCCCAGACTCCAGGGTGGAAAGGGAGAAAAGGAGGAAATAGGAAAATAGAAAAGAGGAAACAAGGAAAATATTATAAAAAATTAAAAAATAAGAAAAGAAAAGAATTTAAAAAGTAAAAATAGTAAGAAAAGAAGAATCCAGCTCTCCAGCGCAGAGGGGCGTGGTTCGATATAGATAGGTAGGGTCTCAGGGGCTGCTCTTTGAGGCCTGCCTTAGTGGTTGCGGGGAGAAGAATGGCGGCACCGCAAGCCCCCCTCAGACCATGCATTGCCAGCCACTCTTGAGTCCAACGTCCTCCGTCACTGGCAGGTTAAGTTGTTTTGGTTTTCTAAGTTCCACCAGGTTTCTAAATCCTAGTCCACATACTTTAATTCTTCCACCACCGTTAAAATGATCTCTGGCAGGCGGACGGATTTCTGGCCGGGATTGTGCAGGGGGATTGGTGAGCCAGCTTCTCCCTGGCTCCATCTCAAGTCGACAGGCTGCCGGACCCACGGGAGAACAAGCCCACTGAGGGGGACGGATCTCTCTCCCCGGGACCAGCAGTTACACCTGGAAAGTTTGTCTCTCTGCCACGGGCTGAGGTCTCCGCTCTCCAGAGATCACGCTATGAGCATTTCAGACTCTCTTCTTCCCCTCGGCTCAGCGCAACCCTGCATGGCTGTCCCACACAGAGGCCCTGCAC
>NW_021884219.1:0-688 GCF_006229205.1 Suricata suricatta
GGTAAGTTTAGTCCTTCAACTGTGTTCTTCTTTTTCAATACTGTGTTGGCAATTCTGGGTTTTTTGCCTCTCCATGTAAACTTTAGAACCAATCTGTTGATATCCATAAAATAACTTGCTAGGATTTTAACTGGGATTACAATGAAGCTACAGATCAATTTGGGAAGAACTGACATCTGGATGATATTGAGTCTTCCTATTTGTGAATATGGCATGTCTTTCCATTTATTTAGTTCTTTGATTTCTTTAACTAGAATTTTGTAGTTTTCCTCCTATATATCTTGTACATATGTTAGAATGTGGCTGAGGGACAGTATTCACCAGGCTGGGAAGGCACTTTGAGACCAAAAAATGTTGCAAGTCACCCCATATTGTTTACACAGAGTTCTATGTGTAAGGGTAACTTACTAGCAGGGGGGATTGGGCACCAACAATCCAGGCACTACACAGCTATTCTCCACCCAGTCTGAACCTTAGTCTATAACTTTTATAGAGCGAAGGGCACTGTGGTGAGGTCAAAGGGTAATTAATTAAAGGGGCACCGCCTGTGCACCACATTCGGGTGGATCAGAATAAGCCTTCTCACATTCCATCAGGAATGTATCATGTCATCTGCAAAAAGGGAAAGTTTGACTTCTTCCTTGCCAATTTTGATGCCTCTTATTTCTTTTTGTTGTCTGATTGCTGA
>NW_021884220.1:0-688 GCF_006229205.1 Suricata suricatta
GTGCCACCACGCGTCCGCGTCTGCCGACTGCCGCATTCATTCCTCTGCTCCGAGTTCCCTCCTCTGCGTCTGTGGTAGCACAAAGCCAGGATTCAGCTGGAAGCTCGTAGAAATGTCGGGCGGTGGGAGTTGAGGCCTGTGACCTGAGAGACCCGCGCTGTGTTCCGGGGTGCCTGCAGAGGGCGGGTGGCGGGTCACCGGGTGGGTCAGGCGGCGGTGGGGGGGGTGGGGGCGGTCGGGGCCACGCTGCACGGTAGGAAACCATCTGCGTTATAACAGGGCTTTATTGCCCCTCACCCCTCACTCTTCCGCCTGGCCTGGGGGTGGGGTGTGTGGGGCCCAGGAGAACCGAGCGGGGGGCCTGAGCCTGGTCCTGCAGGAGCCTGCTCCTCCTCCGCCCGGCCCCTGCTTGGATCCGGGGGCAGGGGTGTGGAGGGAGGGGTCCCTGGGCAGTGATCTCCATGTTTCCTAGCGCCGCCTGGCTGAAGGGGAAGCCCGGCCCCAGGGACACCGCCGCCAAGTGTGCCCGGCAGGACGTGGCTCCGGAGGACGGGCCGCTGGCAGGCGCGGTCGCGAGCGAAGCAGTGAGGTTCGTGCTGCTCGTTTTCAAGTCTCTGAGCGAAGTCTTCTCTCGTGTCACGGGTCGCATCACCCCCAGCTGTCCTGTCCACGCGCGTGAGCCCCCCCC
>NW_021884221.1:0-688 GCF_006229205.1 Suricata suricatta
CCTGCTTCCAATTCTGGGTCTCCCTCTGTCTCTGCCTTTCCTCCACTCATGCTCTGCGCACTCTCTCTCTCTCAATTAAATAAACATTAACAACTTTTTTTAATTAGAAAAAGAAGATCAAAGTAAACCTAAAGCAAGTAGAAGACTGGGAAACAACAGAGAACATCAGTGAAGCAGAAAACTTTGTATTCAAAAAAACAGAACAGAGAAATCCAGAGTAAAAATTTAAAAAAAAGGAGAATGCATAAATTACCAATATCAGAAATGAAATAGGGACTATCACTATACAGTGTGCTGCCATTAAAAGATAAGAAAATACTGCAAACAACTTTGTTCTCATGATTTTATCAATTCAGAAGAAAGAGCTCAAGTCTTCAAGAATCAGAAATTACCATAACTCAACCGAGATGAAATGGGCAGTCTGAATAACCCAATAACAATCACAGAAATGCAATTCATAATTTAAAACCTCCCCTAAAACAAATATATAGATCTACTTTATCTCATTGGAGATTTATACCAAACATTTAAAGAATCATTAAGACCAATTTACATTTTTTATTTCAGAAATAGAAGAGGAAGGAACTCACTGTAGGCCAGCATACCCTAATAGCCCACCAGACAAATACTGCAAAAAGATAAATTTATAATGAACTTGACCCCAAAATCCTCAACAATGTATTAGCAA
>NW_021884222.1:0-688 GCF_006229205.1 Suricata suricatta
GCTCCTGGGAAGCCACAGCCTTATCTTCGCCATCGGTCCGGGCACTTTCTCCTTGCACCCCTGCCTCCGACCTGGCGGTGGGGGGCGTGCCTTAGCGTTGCATACGTAGAAGCTCACGGAGGTCCCTGGGCCGGATGCTGGACCTGAAAGGGGCCAGGCCCTTGGATGGACAGTCACTCATCCCGTGGTTCTGCGTGGTATTGGAAGGACGGGCTCCCTGCCATGGGAGTTTCACGTGGAAAATCAGGAGTCCGGGGGTCTTCAGACCTGGGTCCCACCAGGAGGTCTGGGACGTCCCTGACAGGCCCTGCCCAGGGAAGCAGACGCCACCTGTTACTGCAAGGGACGCGGCCCGGCCCTGCTGGGGAGTTTGGAAGACTCTTCAGGAATCTTGCTGCCACTGTTGGGGCCATGGGTGAGGTCCCCTTCCTGTCACGAGGGGCGTGGACATTAGCTCCTTGCCAGTGTCAGAGACAGAGTCTGTATTTAAGGCAACCAAAGGGAAAACCCTCAGGTTAAATGTATTTAATCTTTCTTTTCTTAACATTTCTACATTTATTTAATATGAATCCAGTCTCTTGCCTTCTCTGAGGTCCCCTGACTCTTGGAGTCAGAGGCCTTCTGGGGACTTAGGTTCCAAAAAACTGACTTCCAGCAGCTCCGGCGGCGTGAAAGCACGACAGTCTTC
>NW_021884223.1:0-688 GCF_006229205.1 Suricata suricatta
ATTGATTGAATTCAGAAAATAATAAGTAAGTTACAAAACCATCTTGGAAATGAAAACTAAATTAAAGGTAGCCAAGGTAAAATAAATTAAAATGCAATTTAATTAAGGGCATTGAAGAAAGACTGGGAAGCAATTTACTGAATGAAAATAAGATAACAAAAGGATGGAAGAGGGGAAGGGAGCTCTGTAAACTCTGTCCGCCCCATCTATCGAACTGAGAAGGACATTACTCTCATCTGCAAGAGCGGAAGGAGAAAATACGGAATCCAGAAAGAAGACAACCTCAAAGATACCTGAGTGAGTGAGTGCGAACTGGGGCAATCTGAAAACAGGCCAGCCCGAGACGGGCAGGGGAGGCAGGAGCCCCAGCCCAACACGGGGCAAACGCGAGCGGAGCCTGAAAGACAAAGGGAAGGGCCTGAACACACTCGTAGTACTGTCTCTGGGGTAGAGGTAAGGAATGCTTGGCTGCACTTGGAGAGAGAAATTCACTCCATAGATAACTGCTGGGAAGCTGGAATCCTGAACCGTGGTGGTGCAAGGGAAAGAACAGCTTCCAGCCCTAAGCCATCTCGGCTGGGAATCAGCGGCGGCGACAGAGGCTGCGGTGGCTGCAGCGACCATGGCGCCAGGGGTGTGCACTTCGAACTCGGTTTTGGGAGTGGGACCATGCACCTCATTTCCATGG
>NW_021884224.1:0-688 GCF_006229205.1 Suricata suricatta
GTCGTGGCTTTTTATTCTCGTTGTCAAGTCCACAGCTTCATGACTGACCTACCTTCCCCCCAGATCAGAGAACTCCCGTCACAAGAGGAGCCGCCCTTACGTATCTGAGCAATGGCATGCTAGAGAGACGGAGAGTGAGCAAAGGGTCTGAGGTCTGGAGTGTGTTCCCGGAAGGGCTTTACCCCATCGGGAGGTTTGAGGTCGGGAAACTCCTTCTCGTTTATCTATGAAGCGGAAGTGATCGTGATCAGAATTATCAGAGGCAGGATGAAAAAGTCACCCGAAGACACACTGAGAACGCTAGTGAACTGTTGGTGTGTGGGTGGTCTGTGAGCGTCACCCTGCGGGGCTCCTTCTGCAGAACCCCCAAGATAAGCCGGGCATGGACTATGGTGTAAATCAGGCCCCGTGTCCTTGTTAATGTAAACTGCTGTGTTGTGGTCCCAAACTTAGGATCCAGGCTCTTGGTATTTGGAACTGTGGCTTTAAAGGCAGGGCTGACGGTCCCTGAAGCGTCACCCACGGCGGCGGTCACATGTGGAGAGCAGCAGTGCCGTGCGAGGCCTGCACTTGACCTGCCCCATGCCTCCCCGAGAGCTGCGGCCAAGTTTGTTTCTCCTCCTCCACTCTGCACCAGCCGCTCGTGCCGGAAGTGTGTGTGTGTGTGTGTGTGTGTGTGTGTGTGTGT
>NW_021884225.1:0-1474 GCF_006229205.1 Suricata suricatta
TGTAGGACCTCACAAAATTTCAATTTCCTTTAATGTAAAAGAGAGATAATGATAGTATTTATATCACAGGTTTATGATGAGGAACGAAGGATAAGATATCCAAAGCAACTAAAAGAGTTGTTTGAATACAGAAAACACTCTATAAATGTTAACTATTATTAAATTATAAATATATATAACTTATGTCCAAAAATAAATGCATGGGGGTCCCTTGACCTAATTCTCTGGTTGCATGAGCCATAAATATCACATTTTTTACATGTCCTAAAACCAAACATTTATACTCTTAATTCCTAAGCATTTTAAATACTCACTAAAGTGCATAGTAGTGTGCTCTATTCCCCCACAAACATCAGAAGTATACTTTGACATATTTTAATCCAATACACACATATATTTTATTTTGGGTAAGCCTAGTTCAGAATTTCCTTATAGTGCTTTTTCTGTTTATCTTAACTTTTTATTTAAAAATTTTTAATGTTCATGTATTTTTTGAGAAAGGAAGAGTGTGAATAGGGAAGAGGCAGAGAGAGAAGGAGACACAGAATCCAAAGCAGGACCTAGGCTCTGAGCTGTCAGCACAGAACCCAACACCGGGCTCCAACTCATGAACCATGAGATCATGACGAGAGGGACGCTTAACCAACTGAGCCACCCAAGTGCCTCTAAGTTTTTGTCTTTTAATGTTTGTTTATTTTTGAGAAAGGGAGAGAGAGACAGGAAACAAGTGGTGGAGGGGCAGAGAGAGAAGGAGACAGAATCTGAAGCAGGCTTCAGACTAGAGCTGTCAGTACAGAGCCCAACATGGGGCAGTCTTATCCCTTTGTCTTTGACTCCTGGTCTTCACCAGAGCTTGTCTGGCCTTCAAGCCACCACATTCCTCTACCAAGATCAAATGGGGCTTTTTAAATGTGGTACCCAGGCTCATACAACATGGAAAAGTGATATCTGTAACATTTACTTTGGAAATTTTTATTTGTTCTGCAACTTTCGATGTGCTTGAAGAAAATAATTTGGTATTTGCTTTACTGCTTATAAACATGGTGCCTAAGGGGCCATTAGAAATTTACATGCTATAAATTTGATAGTAGATTACTTTTTTAAAGTATTTGGGCTGAAATTTCCAATTTCTTAGCTGATATAATTTAAGTCCACTTAAATGAAACATTCATTATTCGTCCAGCTGTTAAAGAGAGCCAGGCAGAATTATTTTTCCATAAAACTCATTTGATTGTCATGGAGTATCATGATCATGGAATGATCTTTGTCTTTTATGAACTATTTCTGTCACACATATTAGTTGCTACTGAACATAAGTACATGCTTTATTACACGGCAAACCACATTAGGAATAATTGTGAAAAGAATCACAACAACATATAATACCATAAGCAGGGAGGAAAGAGAAGAGCTCAGCATCCTGTAAATGACCCTTCTGAGTCAAAAATTAAGCCAGAAATGGTGACCAACTGTT
>NW_021884226.1:0-688 GCF_006229205.1 Suricata suricatta
GCCGGCTCTGCGTGGGTGCTGGGAGAGGAGAACGCGGCTTTGATCGGGATCTGAGGGCTGGGGTGCAGGTGGGTCGCACCGGACAAGTCATTACTGGGGAACAGACTATGAGAATAGACACGGCTGCAGAGTCCTCGGGGCCCCAGAGGACTTGGCAGCTCAGAGTTCTCCAGAGGAACCGAGCCCTGGGCTGTGTGAGCGTGTGTGTTTGGAAAGAGGTTTGTTATAAGGGCGTGGCTCACGGGACTGGGGAGGCAGGCGGCTCCCAAGGTCTGCAAGGCGAGTCACCAAGCTGGGGCCCCGTGACAGCCGAGGGGCAGGGGCAGGCTGGAGGCCGCTGGGCAGGGCAAACTGTCTCTTACTGGAGAGAGGCTCAGCTTTTTGTTCTTTGCAGGCCTTCAACTGATTGCACGAGGCCCACGCACGTTAGGGAAGATAGTCTGGTTTGCACAGTCTACCGGTCCAATGTTAGTGAGGAAACATCACCACAGACACGCTCACTGGGTGCTCGAGCACGTGTCCAGGCTCTCTGCGCTTCAGCGGAGGTGACACATTCAGTTAACCAGCAGGAGTCCTCATGCCATAGGCAGACTGGACCCCAGGAAACAGGTCTTACACGCCCAGTGTCCAGGTGCTCTGCCCAGGGAGGGTTTAGTGGGTGAGGCACGCATGGATGAGGTGAAGTTCG
>NW_021884227.1:0-688 GCF_006229205.1 Suricata suricatta
TGCTGATGCTGAGTCTGGGACCTGACCTGAAGCTGGTGCCAGGAAAAGGCAGATGAGTCTGGGCTCAGATTCAGCCACCCTAGCTAGAAAGGCACTGGTTCCCTGAGCCTCGGTCTCCGCTTTCTAGCAGGCAAAGCAGAGCCCTGGGGGATTTTAAGCAGGGTGGTAACATAATTTGTCATGTGGTTAATTGTGTCCCCCTGGCAAGGCTAGTCAGAGAGTCCATGCCAAACCCCCAGGACGGCACCGGACCTTCGTAAGAGGTTCTCCAAGTCCAGCCCTTGCTCCTTGGATAAGTTTTGTCTTCCCAAATAAATCTGCAAAGGGTAAAGACCTCTCGCTTCCTTTTGGACCGCCCTGGGTGCTTTCCAAGCCCGGGAGGATATGAGCAATGCTGGAGAAATTCTCGAAGCCAGGGCTTGGAGGCGCCTGCCTGAGGCTGAGCCCGGGGGGAGGAGGAGAGGAGCGGAATCAGCTTGGGGAAACAAACCCACGAACCTACAAACAAGACGACTGTTTGTTCCAGGAAGAGAAAGGGCCCATTCAGCTCTGGGCCCTGGGTGCCCGGTGGTTCCTCCAGGCCTGGAGCTCCAGGCGGCTCTGCATCTGTCCTGGGACACGGCTTCCCCGAAGCCACCTGTGACCCCTGGCTGCAGCCTTGGGGCTCTGGGGCTGAGGCCTGATGCAC
>NW_021884228.1:0-688 GCF_006229205.1 Suricata suricatta
GATTTCCTAAAAGATTAAAGGTAACTTTTTTCTTGAATTTATTTCACTATCCATCAAACCTCATCTAGCTGGAGTTAGCATGTGTATGTCAACAATACACTTGATGCTGTGCTGAACAACCATTTATACTCTACCCTACTTACCATGTCTTCTACTTATTATGAAATAAATTCTTGGATAGGGTTTACTTTCTATTCTGCGGATTCCATACTTTCCTGAAATTCAGTAAAAAAAATTATAATTTAGATAGCTTATATATAAACTAGGTGGACATGGATATCTGTGTGTGAATAATTCTTTCACACTTCCTTTATCATACTGTACATTTCTGTGTTCTCTTTTAAAATTTTTACTACATAAGAAAGTTTGTCAATTTGTATATATATGAGTTCAGAAATTAAACCAAAGGCCATGAAAAAGGAAGTCATGACCAGAGGCAAAAAATGAATTGCATTGTAGGATTTGAATTTCTCTTTTTAATCTATGGCATTTCAGAATTACATGTTGTACCATTTTAGAGTAGTTGTTTGACAAGGGCATTAGAAAGAAGTGGCACTGTCAACAATAGCCAAAACATGGAAAGAGCCTAAATGTCCATCACCTGATGAGTGGATCAAGAAGATGTGGTAATATACACAATGGAGTATTACATGGCAATAAGAAAGAATGAAATCTGGCCATTTGTAGG
>NW_021884229.1:0-688 GCF_006229205.1 Suricata suricatta
AATATTAGTTTATAATTTCTCCCATTAGGCTATGTGATAATTTCCATGGGGGCAGGGATTTATTTGCTTCAAAACTGTACATTCCATAAATAATACAGTCTATATATAGTGCTCAATAAATGCTGATTTAAAAAATTATTTCAGAGGAACCACTGGCATGTTAAAATTAAATTTTTATTTATTCCAAATATTTAACACAGGTAGATAGTTTTTAAAAAAGAGACAGTGAAAAGGAAGTCCCCCAGTTTCTGGCCCCAGAAGCGACCTCTCCTATGATTGATCGATCTCCTTCCAGGGATAATCTGCGAGAATAAGTACATCTTCCACATATAGCCAGTAAATACTCTCTGGGGAATCAATGAGTAAATCACTTGTATTATCACAAACTCACGATGAAAGTTTTTAGGGGGCACCTGAATGAGAGCTTTTCATTTTGTGGATAAAACTATATAAACTAAGCCTCACCAAGGCAACAAAGAAAAAATAATTTAGTGAGCTCAGGAAAAAAAAAACCTTTTCATATTGATTCTTTTTGTCTTTGTTTATAACTCTGGATTAGAAAATAGGCATGAATACAGAATGTCACCTAACACCTATAAGGAAATGAGATTTCGTTAATGAGGTGACCAAAAAGTTTTTCTTTCCTCCAAAGAGATAATGACAGTTTTTAGTGTTTTTTTTTTTTTTT
>NW_021884230.1:0-688 GCF_006229205.1 Suricata suricatta
ATATCCAATTATAAACCTTTGACCTGAGTTTGGTATGTAACATCCCCATGATTTTTTAAAATAGCTATACCACATAAGCACATGTCCATCAAGAAATATACAGCCTTGATGTGCATTTTATTTTATTTCTTTAGGTGATAGGTAAAAATGTTATTATGGAGTTTTTAAGTAGAGTTTGTTAACCTCCCAAATTAACTTCACATTCGTACACAATTTCTAACAAATTCTCCGAATCCTGCTAAGACAACATGAACATCCTCATCTTGATTCACTTTCTTTGACTTCTAATACATTTTTTCCCATTTATAGATCTTCTCTAAGGCACAGTGTAATAATTGAATTTGTAACATAATCTGAACATAATCTCTTTCTAATGTATATCTTTTTCAGATATAACCTACCTGTTATAATGCATATCAGAGATGTAAATTGATTTTGTCAGTTTTTCTGTTGTGGAATTAATCTCCTCCTAGTAGCAATATTTATAGATGCCTTTTTCTTTTGTCAAATGGAATAATACCATGGTTTTATTTAATTGACCAGTTGAAGCTTAGGAGAATTAGTATTAGATAGCCAAGTTTCATCTTCCAATGGGGATAATTATTAATATCTTCCTCTCCATATGCCCAATGGAACAAAGTAACGTCCCATATTATTGACAATTACAATGAGGACCATAGGAGAAAAA
>NW_021884231.1:0-688 GCF_006229205.1 Suricata suricatta
GAAGAACCGGCATGAAATGATAACAGAATTTTATGAGAACTAAGGAAAAAAAAAAAACAAATTGAAACCAAAGCTGAGATCATTTATAAGCTAACTTAAGAGAAAGCCTGAATGCAAAATGCTTAAAACTTGCTTTGGGGCATTGTGAATCTATTGAATGACGTAAGTATTCCCTTCAAACGTGCTGGAGGGAGGTGACAGGAATGTCAAGTTCCTCTCTACAACTGCAGATTGCTGTCGTGGGTTACACTGAGTGCAAGTGTGCAGAATAGAGTTGTCTGTAATGACACTGTGGAGGGCAATGCTTGGTACGCAAATCAATCCCCCTCTACTCTGAGAACCTGAAATAACTGCATTGGAAGCAAAGAGAAAGAAAGGTAATTAGGAACGAGATGTGGGAATCTGAAATACAATTCCGTCGCACCAGAGCTTTAAAAAAAATCAAGTACAGATTAGTCACTCAGTATCTCTCCAATGATCTTCTGGAGGGTTCACCCCCCTACTGCCCTGGACAATCACATTCTCCCTTGGACCCCACTCAGGGTTTTGGATAAGGCTGACTTCTTCCTTGACCAGGGGTGGGCATGTAAAAAGGGTTTCCCACTGAGAATTTTGTATTCTCTTGGCCACAGACACTTGCTCAGTGAGTGATTGGTGTGTGACCCAGTCAGAGAGTCAATGAAATCCA
>NW_021884232.1:0-688 GCF_006229205.1 Suricata suricatta
CTTCTGGCTTAGTGCGGGGCAGGGAAAGTGTATGTTACACAACTGAATGGCTAAATAAAGCAATATGAAAGCATGGGAGAGGCTTTGATTGCTTCCTCTCTATCTGAGGCAGGAAGTCCTTCCCAGAAGGCCAGAAGGCGGGAGCTCATATTCCTTCACTACCTTCTCATGTGCGAATCCCCCAGGGACTGACACCCCAGCTGCTGAACTGGAAAGAGAAAGAGGGTGGAGGTAACTGGAGATGCGCTCATTTCCTTCTCTCTTCTTGCTGGGTGTCAAGTAATATTTCGTAAAGATAAGTCAAGTTCCACTGGTAAAAGCATTTAGAGTATTGAGACAAGCCAAGAACACATGACACAGCAAAATTGTAGTCGGGAGGGGAGGGAAGTAGGGAAAGTAGAATGTACTGATAGATTATAACTCTGTCAGTTACAGACATCATTCAGAGGAATAACGGCCTATGTGTGTAATATAAAGTCATAGCTATAAAGGTAACCACCAGGACAAAAAAAATCCAATCTTCAAATTAATCAGGACAAATTCAAACATAAACTCAAACAACAATAGCAAAAAATCACACAGAATATATATTTTAGAATAATAAAAATTAAAAGCAGAACACAACATAGTAAGACAACAAAGTTTGATCATTTTCTTTCTGTCAGGTACAAGAGACTTGGAAATCTGC
>NW_021884233.1:0-688 GCF_006229205.1 Suricata suricatta
CAAAGATACATGTGTTTTACCATAGGGTAGATGACCTTGCCACAGCCGGAAATCATTGCCCCTGCTGTGTGCACTGCATGCAGCCCCAGGGAGCAGCTGCCCCACAGCAGTTGAAGTTCAAGGCTCCCACTAGTAATGAGCACCCCCTGCTGCCACCTCTCACAGCCCTGTGCTCCCAGACACAGCCAGATACAAGGTTCCCGCTCCCTATTGTCACCCAAACTTTGTTGCTTGGCTCACCCTTTTCTCATTAAGAGCCATTCACCCATTCCCCGAACCCTTGTGCAGGGCCTCTGAAACCCTTCTCCATGATTGTCGTCAACAGCACAGTTTTTGCCACCATCCTCATCTAATACTTACCAAATGCTAACTCAATGCCAGGCAGGCGCTAAGCATCTAACATGGATTATTTTCTTCAGCCTTGTACATCCACTACATGACTGATCCTCCTTTTATCCTCATTTCATACAGTTACTGATGTTTTGAGAGGTTAAGTCACAAACGTAGCAAACAGGGGAACCTGGATTTTGGGTTGCTGCCGAAAGTCTAGACCTATGGTGTCCAATACTGTAGCTACTAGTCACACGCAGCTATTTAAGTTCAACATCACTCATCATCAGGGAAACACAAATCAAAACCACACTGAGATACCACCTCATGCCAGTCAGAGTGGCTAAAATGAACAAAG
>NW_021884234.1:0-688 GCF_006229205.1 Suricata suricatta
AGCTACAACTACGTAGTCACTTAGAACTGGGGGCTTGGGGGAGCCTGGGTAGTTCAATCTGTTGGGTGTCCAACTCTTGATTTCACTTCAAACATGATCTCACAATTTGTGGGATGGAGCCTTGCATCAGGCTCTGTGCAGACACCACGGAGACTGCTTGGGATTCTCTCTTCCCCCCTTCCACCCCATCTTTCTCTCTCTCTCTCTCTCTCCCTCTCTCTCTCTCTCTCTCTCTCTCTCTCTCTCAATAAATAAATATTTTTTAAAAGAACCAGGAATCTACCCTACATTCCCCTTCTCTCCCATCCCCCTTTCACTTAGCACCTCGTCCAGTCAGTCATCAAGAGACTATTTATCTCCAAGAGACTATTAACTAGATATGTTTTGCTCTGTCCCTACTGCCACTGGTTCAGGTGAGACCCTCAGATTTCTCACTTGACCTATCTCAGGGGCTTCCTGATAGACTTTCATATCTCCAATTTAAGCTTTCATATCAACTAATGTCCATCCAAGAAAAAAAGAAAAGAGCAACTCTTGGCTTTTAGGCAGACATAATTTGAGACGGCAAAGGGGAAAGCTAGAAAGTAAACGATGGATGATGAAGACTCTGGTGATGAGCAAAACCAGAAGCAGGACCCCTAGGACTGGAGGTGTTACTGTCAGAGCTGAGAAGCCAAGCATCGGCAGC
>NW_021884235.1:0-688 GCF_006229205.1 Suricata suricatta
CAGTTTTATTAGATGAGGGATGGATCAGAAGAGTTTTAAAAAGAGTATAGCATTTGAAAATAAATAGGACTTCTAAAACAACAAATAGGTAGAGACTTCTAGGGAAGAAAATAGCATGGTAAAGGAAGAGAGAAAAGCATGGACTATGTTCAGAGATGTGTATAACATGTAATCTACTGGTGATATAAAGTGAGAAAGCCAGAGAAAGATGTAAGCAGGGGACAGTGTAATCTATGAGTCTGTTATTAATTCATTGTCAATTAAAAGCAAAATGTTAGGTGTGTTAGTAGTGGGTTGGTATAATCCGCACTGTGACTTTGCAAGAGTGTTTTGCCTGGTATGTTTGGGTATAGTAAGGGCATCTTTGGAAAGGAGGTGCTGGTGGAGAACTCATCTTCACAGAGGGTATTTGAGGAATTAGGCTGTCTTCAAGGTTGGCAGTATTTAACTTTGTGAATTTACCATTGCCTGATGTCTGGACCTTTGCCTTGAAATCACAGGAAAAAGAGATGTTCTGGTGAGTCAGAGGAGGTCTGTTAAATATGCAGTGAGAACATGTCACTCTTCTTCAATGGACATTTATTACTCTTAAGGGAAAAGAGAGCAAAATCTCTGACATGGCTGATAAGGCTCTCAACAAAATCTCTTATATGGTTGATAAGGTCTTAAACATTTAGGCTTCCATTGA
>NW_021884236.1:0-1474 GCF_006229205.1 Suricata suricatta
CTATTATAAATGTAAATTACAGATAAGACAAGGGGGAATGTTGGAATGAACAGATTAGAATCAGAGACATCAGTATGCACTTATGTTTAGTTTAATATAGATACAAAGAATAGGTAGGGGAAATGGTATAATTATGAATGTACAAAGACTATATAATTCCTACCTCTGTTGACAAGAAGACCTAAAAGAAGTGGAATTCCAGTACCAGCAAACACACTCAACATCCAAGTCTTCACTTTTAAATACCATTTTCTAGTAAAAGAATTAAATGCCTTTCATAAAAATAGTCAATTCTGTGTTAGGGGTAGGGAAAATACAAGATGAGTCCAGAACATCATGTAATTCCATAAAGTGAGCACATGCTCACAACAAAAAAGAATGAACCAGTGTCAAAGGGACACGAGAGATAACTGAAAGAGCCTCAGTTGGTGAAAGTGGAATAATTTGAACAAAATAAATAACCTATTATTGGTTGTTACCCAACATATAAAGCAAATAAACGAGGAAACCCATTCAGATAAATGAATAATTGAGCAAATAAATCATTGAGGAAAAAGAAATAAATATTGTTAACAAAAGAACCTCAAATAAGTTATTTAAATATTGCCCTCTCCAGAATGTGGAGTTTAGTTCTCCAACACCTGGAGTGTGAGCTGAACTTTGTGACTTGTTTCTTAAAAATGGACATGAGAAAAGGTGGGGAGGGAGTAGCTCCACAAAAAAGACACCTTGAAATCTTCATGGGGGTCATGTGATCAAGGTTAATCTTTTCAGGGATAATTCATCTTGAAAGCATGTACCCTTGATAAGATGTGATGAGAACATTTCACCTTAGTGACAGTACTCTCTGAAAACTATAATCCCAATCTCATCGTGAGGAAACATCATAAAATTACTACTGAAGAACCTTCTATGAAATACCTGATTCATATTCTTCAAAGCTGTCAAGGTCACTAAAAACAGCGCCGCATCGGGCTGAGAACTTGTCATAGACCAGAAGAACTTAGGGAGGTATGACAACTAAATAAAGTAGAGGAAAAGGATACTACTAATGAAATCTGAATAAAATCTGAAGTTTAGAAAACAATATGATGTCAGTCTTTGTTTCCTAGTTTTACAAATTTTCCAGGTAATACAAGACTACATTGTAGGGGAAACCAGCAAAGGATTGTATTAGTTGTCTATGGTTGCTGCAACAAATGACTACAAACTTGGATGCTCAAACAATCTTAAACAATACATATTCATTCGTTCACAGCCTAGAATCCAGAAGGCCAAAATCAGTTTTCCTGGATGAAAGTCAGTGGGTTGGAAAAGCGATGCTCCCTCCATAGGCTCTAAGACAAAATCTATTTCTTGCCTCTTGCATCTTCTGGTGATTGCTGTCATCCATGGCTTGTGGTCACATTACATCAATCTGTTTTCAAGGTCACATTGTCTACTCTTTTACTTGTGGTCACATCTCTCTGACTCC
>NW_021884237.1:0-688 GCF_006229205.1 Suricata suricatta
CTTCCTTTTGTTGTATGTAGTCAGGGTATATTTCTAGATATGGGATTGCTGATTTAAGAGGTAAGAGGAAATGTAATCTTGTCAGGCATGGCCCAGTTCCCTGTCAAAAGGGGTGAACCAGTTCGCATTCCTATCAGAAATATCCAGGTGGTTGTTTACCCACAACCTCACCAGCACAATATATTGTTACACATTCATTTTTAATAGTATGACAGAAGAAATGGCATCTCAGTGTTATTTTGATATACATTTCTCTAATAACAAGTGAATTAGGGCTTAAAGAATGTGTTTGGTGGCCATCTTCTTATGTGAATTGCTTGTTCATGCTTCCATTTTTATGAGGTTTTTGAGGCCCTTGTTCTCTCAATTTCTGAGATTTCTTTAGGTCAGGAGTCAGCAAAGCCGATCCCATAGGCCAAATCTAGTCCACCACCAGTGTTTATAAATGAAGTGTGATAGGAACTCGGCCAAAATCATTTGTTTACCTTTTGTTTATGCTTCTTTCACGCTACGACTGCAGGGTTGATTGGTTGTGACAGGGGCCATAAGAGCCAAAAATATTTATCACTTTACAGAAAAGCCTTGAGTGTGTTATATTGCAAATATCTCCATGTTTGCCATTTGTCTTTTGACTTTGTTTATAGTGTTTTTTGCCATGCACATTAATTGCTTGCAAATGACATATTTG
>NW_021884238.1:0-688 GCF_006229205.1 Suricata suricatta
CACAGATCAGTATTGGCCCCAGGATGGGTCCTCCCCTTAGGCTTTCTTCTGGAATGCTGGGCACACCCGGTGACTGGAGAGCAGAGATCAGCGCAATTGGGTTCCTGTGGAATCCCGTTCCTGTGCATCTCAATGATGGTGGTGTTGGAATGAATGCTCTGTAATGCGGTTTCCCTTGGGATTGCCCACTCACTCACACAGAGCCTCGTTAGGAGGGAAACTTTGCTGCCTTCTCCCACCTTCGACAGTTATTGTGCATTCACACTGAAAATCGAGGGTGCTTGTCCTTCCCCAGGGAGAGTGACATGGGTGAACATGAGGAAGTTGTGTCATCTGGGATGTTGTTTTCTCTGGAATCCTCCAGAGTGAGGATATTATATTTGGGAAAATAAGGATATAGCCTATCGTAGATTTTCCGTAATAGTTTCAGTTTTGTGCCTCAAATTCACTTCTGTACATGATATCACTAGTGTCATATCTGAAGCCACAGCAAAAACAACGGTATTATGTGTTTCGTTGTGATCCCTCTCTCCATGTGGAAGGACTTCTGGATTGAATTTGTCAGGAATGGGGACAGTTTATTGAGATTGACAGTCCTCTCTACTTATTTTTTCTGAACACAGGAGAAGAATTGATACATGGGGAAGAAATAATTACCAAAGTGGGCTGATGAGTATAATGTTGCTCA
>NW_021884239.1:0-688 GCF_006229205.1 Suricata suricatta
GCCCGCGCCATCTCCGTGGGGGCGTCCCGTAGGGGCCGCGACCCCGCCTCCCCTCCTGCGTCTGCCAGGGCTGCTGAGGGCCTGGGTCCAGGGCTGCCCGCCCCGCGGTGGGCCGTGTGTGCACCTGCTGAGGGAGCTCCCGGGGGCCGCGTCCGCGCCGGGCTCGGGGCCAAGTTGGGGTCAGGCTCGGGGCCGAGTCCATGTGTGTGTCCACGTGTGAAGCCCCGTGGGGACACAGGCAGGGCGGAGGCTGGGGAGGGCAGGGGCGCTGCGGGCGCACTCAGGGCCTGTCTGCTGCCCCCCACCTGTGGCTGTGCCGGGCGCCGGTGTGAGGGCCCCATGGAGAAGATCCCCGTCTGTGTCCCCGCCCCACGCCTTGGCTCCAGCATCGCTCAGGGAACTCTCTGGGGTGGGGGCCCCAGAGCCGGCGGGAGGGCCCGCTGTGCCGCCGCACCCTGTCGCGTGGCCCAGCCCGTAAAATCACAGAAGTGACTTCATTCCATACAGTAAGAGCATGAGTCCTGGTTTTGTTAGCATCTGTGTGTTGAATCTGCCACATTTATTTATTATTTTTTAAATTTACTTACTTATTTTCAGAGAGAGAGAGTGAGTGAGTGAGCAGGGGAGGGACAGAGAGAGGGAGAGAGAGCCTCCCAAGCAGGCTCCTTGCTGCCAGCGCAGATCCCAG
>NW_021884240.1:0-688 GCF_006229205.1 Suricata suricatta
AAAGGAGACATAAATACTTCAAAATATAGATACCTATATATTGATGAATTTTAATACTTTTCCTCTCATTTGTATTTTATTTTTGATCAAAGTGGTTTGTTTACTTTTTTCTAGTTGCAAAGATACGCATATTCATTATAGAAAGTTTTAAAAATCAAGTCCTTAAAAAAAATGAAAGAAACAATCACCTACAATCCCAATACCCAAAGAATGAGTAAAAACATTTTATAGTTTTCACAATTAATTCTGATTTATGTTCTCCATTCAGAGTAAAAGAGAAAAAAAGTTAATGCATCGCTAGCAGAACTTTTCTCAAGGTAGAAACCATCTTTGTTTAGGAACACACCTACATAGACATGTTTGATGATAAACTTGAAGCCCACAGGCTTGGCTTGAATCTTCTAAGACAAGACAAAAGAATATCTAAATGGTTTTCCTCCAGAAATGGACAGGAATCATAATCTAAGAGAAAAGAGAAGAAGTTGAAGAAAAGAATGATGCTACTGGCATGGTAGAAGAAATACCAGTCATTTTTCTAAGACAGGTCTATCTGAATGGTAGAATAGGAATGTCTAATATACTTTTAGTAGAAGCAATGAACACAGACCCTCTGACCCTCCAGGTCAACTACCATCAACCCCCAAATTTTTAGCAAAGTCTGAAATACACAGCATCTTAATTTGGCGGG
>NW_021884241.1:0-688 GCF_006229205.1 Suricata suricatta
TGTGTGACCACGTGCAATATGTTAGGCGGCATGATGATATACTGAGTGTTTGTTCTACGCATTTTATTTGATTTTAGAGTCACAGAAACCCCGAAAGGTTGATGTTTTTACTTCTCTAGTGTGTGATGCAGACACTGAGGCACAGAGATGTCAAGGAATGTGTCTGAAGTCACCAGCAAGCCCATGGCAGAGCTAGGACACCAGGGTGTCTCATCAGACGGCACATACTGAGGGATCTGCAACCTCACGATGGTAATAAAATGAAGGTGTGCCATCGAATATTGTGCATGAAGGGTGACATTTGTCTAAGACGCCAGACTTAAAACTATGGCAGCTACAGTCCCCTTCATCCCTGAGGTGACACTCTCTCTCCAGCCTTGAGGATGGAAAGTCTCCAAGAGAGCTGATTCCAGATGAATGCTTCATCTAGCATGATTGTCGGAACACTCACTCCACTCTCCATGTCTTTGTGTCTCTCTTTGTCTGTGTCTCTTTATGTCTCTGCCCCTATTACTGTCTATCTCTCTGCAGCTGAGAGTCTGGAACTTTCTTTTTTCTTTAAATTTTTTAACGTTTTTATTTATTTTTGAGAGAGACGGAGACTGAGTGTGAGCCAGGGAGGGGCAGAGAGAGTGGGAGACCCAGAATCTGAAGCAGGCTCCAGGCTCTGAGCCATCAGCACAGAGCC
>NW_021884242.1:0-688 GCF_006229205.1 Suricata suricatta
AACCTGTTGCGAGAAATTAATGAAGATTAAATACATAATGTGCTCTATGTTTTCAGGGAAGATTTGGTATTATGAATATGTCAATTCTAAACACATCAATTTATTTATTTTTAATTTCTTTAATGTTCATTTATTTTTGAAAGAGAAAGAGTGAGAGAGACAGAGAGTGGGAGACACAGAATCCGAAGCAGGCTCCAGGCTCTGAGCTGTCAGCACAGAGCCCGATGTGGGGCTCAGACTCACAGATGGTGATATCAGACCTGAGCCGAAGTAGGACGCTTAACCAGCTGAGCCACCCAGGTGCCCCCATAAACAAATCCATTTATAGACTAGGTGCGATTTCTTTTATTGTGGTTTTATTGAAATATAATTTGTAATAAAGTCCATCCTTTAACGTATACAATTCTGTGGTTCTGACTATAGTCTTAGAGTTGGTAATTATCCACACAGTATAATTTTGAACACCTTCTTCTCCCTGAAAGGAAACCCCTTACCCAGTAGCAGCCATACCCTCCCACATACGGGTACCTGGCAACACATGATCAACTTTCTGTCTCTGGAGATTTCACATAAGTGCAGTTATGTAATATGTGGTCCTTTGTAAATGTCCTTTTCAATTTGCCACATACTTCAAAGCACACACATGCTGTGAGTGCTCCATTCTTTCTCATCGCTGAACTTTCAAATG
>NW_021884243.1:0-688 GCF_006229205.1 Suricata suricatta
TTTGTAATTCTGTCCTCTGGAATTCAAAGAGTAAGGCAGGCGTTTCCTCTGGCATTGAGACATTGCCCGTTCATTAGGGCTGGGCGAACCAAGTTGTTTATGTAAGAATGGGTCCAAGTGTTGGCTTAGTCCTGAAGCCTAACCATTACCACACAAGATACTGTATTTCTCAGTTTGTATTTTAAAAGACCCCTGTAATAATTGGTTATCCTCGGAAACCACACAGCATTACTTGGGAGAAAAACCCAGACTATTGAGATTACAGAGCATGTTTATGGTGAGACTAGGACTGACGTTTCTCCAGTGTGTGTTTAGGGTACCATGTAGTTATAATAGAGGCTTTGTGTTAGAGAATATTGGGAGAGCAGGCAGGCAAATTTGGCTGGGGGGCTAGATCGTGGGCAGTTGGTTATTCATTTTTTTAGATGATCGTTTTAAGTTTATTTTGAAAAGAGAGGGCGGGGGGTGGAGGTGCAGAGCAGGGGAGGGGCAGACACTGGAGGAGGGAGAGAGGGAGAGAGAATCTCCAGTGGGCTCTGCACCACCAGCAACGAGCCCAGTGTGGGGCTCAAATTGCTGAACCCATGCCGAAATCAAGAGTCAGATGCTTAACAGACTGAGCCACCCAGACGACCCACAGAGAGCTTTTTAGACTTAACTAATGAATTTGGGCTTAATCCTGATTGCA
>NW_021884244.1:0-688 GCF_006229205.1 Suricata suricatta
TTGGGGCCTGGCTATGTTCCACTTTGAAATTACTCAAAAAACATGTACTAAGAAAATACACAGATTGGATGATTTTAAGCATCAGAGTGACATGACAAGATTTGCATTTTAGGTAGATAATTCTGGAAGCAGTAGGGAGAGAGAGGATGTCTCAAATATTAAGTGGCAGTTTTAGATCACACTTGTTTAGACAGCGAAGCTAGAGAAAATATTCTGAACAATAACAGAAAAGGTCTGCCTGTGTTTTTCTTCTAGAGCCAAAAGATGTGCAATCAACCACAAGGCAATGATGATGTCAAATTCTGTTAGAGAATTTACTGAATCTGACTCAGTGATAGATGACAATGCAAGACAACAGAAAATGTGTGTCACAAAGCCCAAATGACAAATGTCAGTTGAATAGTGCGGACAGCTAAGTGCTGAGAGTTCAGAAGACCTAATGATTACCAGGAACCACATTGATCAGGTTTACTAGTAAGATTTTTTCCTTAATACAAAGACATTAGCTGATACGCTTTTTTTAAATTATGATGATAAATATTATTACACATCTGAAACTAGAATGAGTTGAATTAGAAAATATAAATGAGGAACCTTGAAGGGAGGAGCCCATTGAAGTTTCTAGAGATGCAAGAATCAGCACCACTGAACTCAGAACAGCAGTGGCTCTGTAGGCTGCTGTCAACTT
>NW_021884245.1:0-688 GCF_006229205.1 Suricata suricatta
TTTTTTTTATGTTTATTTATTTATTTTGAGAAAGAGAGGGAGCACAAGCAGGGGATGGACAGAAAGAGAGGAAGAGAGAGAGAATCCCAAGCATTGACAGTGCGGAGCCTACTGCAGGGTTCAATCTCACAACCACAAGGTCATGACCTGAGCCAAAATCAAGAGTCAGACACCTAACTGACTGAGCTGCCCACGCACCACTGTATTCTTATAATAAAGAAAGCTAGAGAAAAGAAAATGTTATGAAGAAAACCATAAGAGAAAATACATTTATAGTACTGTAGTATATTTATCCAAAACATCCATAGACCTGTACACTTATATTTTCAAAACTGTGTTTTTCAAGGGTCAACTGTATTGACTGTATAAATAAAAATGATGATGATGATAATAATGATGATGATGATGTCCAATTAGTGGTGCTAAAGAAAGAGAGATTAGAATTTGAAATAAGAAAATAAAAATTGGAAGGCAGTGATGTAGGTTAACACATTCTTAATGCATTCCTTGTATTTTTCAGAAGGCTAAAGATATTAGCTTTAGACTTTATTAGTTAAGTATGCATTTTGCAATTTCTAGATCGCCACTTAAAAGCAGAACTAGAGAGTATAATTTCTAAGTTGGGGGATGGGATGAAAAAATGTAATGACTACTCAAAAAGCAAGAAAGAAGAAAAAAGAAACTCCTT
>NW_021884246.1:0-688 GCF_006229205.1 Suricata suricatta
CTTTCTTTTTAAAATTTTAATTTCATTGTAGTTAACATACAGAGTTGTATTAATTTCAGGTGTAAGTATAGCAATTCAACACTTCCACATATTGAATGCATTCTTCATCGGCCCCCATTTTAGGTATATGGTGTCATACTTTATATCCTTTTATTTTGTGAATCCCTTGACTATTTTTATGGCTACATGTAATTTATCTCTTTTGTGCTTCCTGCTGTTTTTCTGCTTATGATCTTTCCTTTTCACTCAAAGAATCTCCTTTATCATGTCTTGTGGGGCTGGGTTGGGGGTCCTGAATTCCTTGAAATTTGTTTGTCTGGGAAACTTGCTGGATAGAGTATTCTTGGCAGGTGTTTTCCTTTCAGTGCTTTGAATATACCATGCTGCTCCCTCTGGCCTGCAAAGTTTCTGCTGAAAAATCAGCTGGTAGCCTCATGAAGCTTCTCCTATATGTAACTATTTTCTTTTCTCTTGCTGCCTTTAAAACTTTCTCTCACCACTTCTTGTCATTTTAATTACTACATGCCTTTTTGTGGACCTCCTTGGGTTGATTTTGTTGGGGGCTATCTCTGCTACTGGATCTGTATTTCTGTTTCTTTTGCCTGACTTGGGACGTTTTCAGCTGTTATTTCTTCAAATAAATGTTCTGCCCCCTTTTTTCCCTCTTCTCCTTTTTGGATCCCTATAA
>NW_021884247.1:0-1473 GCF_006229205.1 Suricata suricatta
TAAAACTATTCTCTCACAAACGAATGAACCATAGTGGTGGATATGATCTGCATTTGTCAGATTTCAACACTGTAAATATAGAGGGTGAGTCCTAATGTAAACTGTGGCCATTAGTTAATAGCAATTCATCAGCATTCATGAATCATAATAAACATTTACACTAATGGAAAATGTTAAGAAAAGAGGAAGGAGGGATATATTGAAATTCTCCATGCTTTCTGCTCAACAACTCTGTAAGCCTAAAGCTGCCCCAACAGTAAATCTATCAAATAAAAAAGAAAAACTGTAGGCGTTTTTAAGTGACCAGTAGCGTAAGTATCTCATAAAACAGAAAAACAAATTTTAAAACTTTTAAGAACTAAGTATTTTAATTACACAATTAATACAGATTTAGGGGATGGAATCAATAATGCCATGCAAATTATGATGCTCATTTTGCAGGTAAGGAAGTAAACTCAGGTCATGCCTCAAACCCGGCAACCTTCTAAAGGATCCATTTTCATCCTAGGATGCTTTCTCTATGCTCAGTGGATCCTTAAAATGCCCTCCTCGGGGATTTCCAAGGCCCCGCCCCACTCTCCTTAGAGCCAGGAGCAGGGCCCCGCAGCTCCCTGCTCCTCCTTGAGGCAGAAAGCTCGCCCAGTAACGTCTGTCACAAAACACGTTCCGTCTGCTTTAAGGGCCTCTGGAATATCCCCTGTGAATCAACCACCGGCCCGCTTGACCTGTACAATCTCAAGCCGCATGGGTGGCACAAGTCACTGTGTGCCCTTAGTGAACACGCTGCCCACCTGGACACACCTACTGACACACCCACTTCTCCCCACCCACCCTCCCCCCAGGGCAAGTGAGTGGTCTGAGCGTCACCCCCCTTCTCTTACCTTTCAGGTCCTACTCAGTCCCTTAAGTACAGACTCAAAATCACCTTCTCTTCAGAAAACCCCTTTCCTAGCTTCACTTCACTGTCATCACTCTCAGAGCAGAAAGGGCACTGGATTGGAGACCAGGTCAGGCTTCTAATGATGGTTCTTTTATTCACTGTGTTACCTGGGCAAAATCTCTCCATCTGCCTGGGACCAGTTTCCCAACCAAGAACGAAGTGAATTTGACTAAAGAAGCTCAAAACTATTCCCAACTCTAAGAATGGTTTATATAAGAAGGTTAAATCCAACATTAACTTAAGAAAAAACAAAAAAATTGCTATAATACTTTTCAATTATTTAAGGCACCCTAAATTTAAATACACAACATACAAAAACCACACACAAAAAGAGAACTTTCAAATTTCAAATGGTGGCGAGGTTGATTAAACTGGGCAGTTTTTAGTCTTTATTTGACACGTGAGTGAAGACCAGTGATCCCTTCGAGACTACGGTTTAGAAATACAGACACCGCACTAATCCGTACTCATTTTACAATACTTTATATACCACATATCTTAATATACCGAAACGTGTTTTAAATACCGGTAGC
>NW_021884248.1:0-688 GCF_006229205.1 Suricata suricatta
CTTTTTCTCCAAAAGGACCTGTCTTTCCTTTTCCTTCTTCACCCTTACCTGTGGTTCTTATAGAGATTTTCAGGAGTAAAGATTCTGTGTTCCCTGATATCTAGGCTTTCAGTATATAAGGACTGTGACAGAGTAGATAAGGGAGGATGAGCAAAGCACGGAGGAAGCTCAAACCTACAGTACCCTCTTGACACCCTCCCTTTTGGCTCTGGAAACATTCTGGAAGACAGTGAAGTTCACATATCCCTTTCTCAGAATTGCCGTTTGTTCCACTTGGGTGTCAAGTCTCACCCTTATATACAGACATGGAATCATTAGAAAGGCATGTGATTAACTTATTCACCTCTTCACCTTTGTTTCTCTTCCCTAAAACCGGTGATGTGGTCCCTTCAACTTTAGGGATGTGAGAATTCCCAACCCCTTTTCCATTGACCCTAGTTTGAACTGTCTGATCTATCTTTCACTCCAGGCACCAGGGAAAATTGTGCTATGGATTATGTAACTCCTTTGGCCACAGTCCCTTCATAGCCTCTATCCTTACCCATTATTTTTTTCAGGGTTCCCAGAGATGTGGCCCTTGTTCATCTCGCCAACCTTACTCTTCACCATTTTCATGTCCCACTTTGTGTCACAGCAAATTGCTAACAGCACTCTATCCCCTGCAGCTTTTTGCTTATGGGCCTTTTTC
>NW_021884249.1:0-688 GCF_006229205.1 Suricata suricatta
TTTTTCTCCTATGGTCCTCATTGTAATTGTCAATAATATGGGACGTTACTTTGTTCCATTGGGCATATGGAGAGGAAGATATTAATAATTATCCCCATTGGAAGATGAAACTTGGCTATCTAATACTAATTCTCCTAAGCTTCAACTGGTCAATTAAATAAGACCATGGTATTATTCCATTTGACAAAAGAAAAAGGGATCTATAAATATTGCTACTAGGAGGAGATTAATTCCATAACAGAAAAACTGACAAAATCAATTTACATCTCTGATATGCATTATAACAGGTAGGTTATATCTGAAAAAGATATACATTAGAAAGAGATTATGTTCAGATTATGTTACAAATTCAATTATTACACTGTGCCTTAGAGAAGATCTATAAATGGGAAAAAATGTATTAGAAGTCAAAGAAAGTGAATCAAGATGAGGATGTTCATGTTGTCTTAGCAGGATTCGGAGAATTTGTTAGAAATTGTGTACGAATGTGAAGTTAATTTGGGAGGTTAACAAACTCTACTTAAAAACTCCATAATAACATTTTTACCTATCACCTAAAGAAATAAAATAAAATGCACATCAAGGCTATATATTTCTTGATGGACATGTGCTTATGTGGTATAGCTATTTTAAAAAATCATGGGGATGTTACATACCAAACTCAGGTCAAAGGTTTATAATTGGATAT
>NW_021884250.1:0-688 GCF_006229205.1 Suricata suricatta
AAAAAATGTACTGTGTAGCATATACAATTAAAAATATTTAATTATTGAAGTAATTCATAGCTCCAACAATATCTTAGGAACATAAAGAAAGATATCTAAAAACATCTTTATTTCTCTGAAATTAAAAACAAAACAAAACAAAACTGGCTCCTGAGTAGCACAGTAAATTAAGCATTCAAATCTTGATCTTGGCTCAGGTCATGATCTCACAGTTTGCAAGTTTGAGCCCCGCATCGGGTGATACACTGATGGCAGGAGCCTTCTGAAGACTCTGTCTCTCCTTTTCTCTGCTGCTCCCCAGCTTGTGTGCACTCTCTCTGTCTCTCACTCTCTCTCTTTCTCTCTCTCCCCCTCCCCCTTCCTCTCTTCCTCTCTTGATAAACAAACTTTAAAAAATTTTTAAAAAACCTAGTTACAGCTTTTTGCTTGTTCAGCAATTTCTATAACAACATTTTTCTTGCAAACCCCTCTAATCTCAATATGTGCATATTTTTCCTTAAACAGCACAAACTTTATCCTCTTTTCCTAAAGAGTACTTTTATTTCACACATACAATGCAACAGTTACTTTTATAACCTTATTTAATATCTTTACCATCATCAAACCTACCTGCTGCATTTATCTTTATGATGTGCATAAAAAAAATTCCTTTGTATGCCAGGATTTTAAGTCAAGTATATGCTTTCAT
>NW_021884251.1:0-688 GCF_006229205.1 Suricata suricatta
GCTCCTGGGAAGCCACAGCCTTATCTTCGCCATCGGTCCGGGCACTTTCTCCTTGCACCCCTGCCTCCGACCTGGCGGTGGGGGGCGTGCCTTAGCGTTGCATACGTAGAAGCTCACGGAGGTCCCTGGGCCGGATGCTGGACCTGAAAGGGGCCAGGCCCTTGGATGGACAGTCACTCATCCCGTGGTTCTGCGTGGTGTTGGAAGGACGGGCTCCCTGCCATGGGAGTTTCACGTGGAAAATCAGGAGTCCGGGGGTCTTCAGACCTGGGTCCCACCAGGAGGTCTGGGACGTCCCTGACAGGCCCTGCCCAGGGAAGCAGACGCCACCTGTTACTGCAAGGGACGCGGCCCGGCCCTGCTGGGGAGTTTGGAAGACTCTTCAGGAATCTTGCTGCCACTGTTGGGGCCATGGGTGAGGTCCCCTTCCTGTCACGAGGGGCGTGGACATTAGCTCCTTGCCAGTGTCAGAGACAGAGTCTGTATTTAAGGCAACCAAAGGGAAAACCCTCAGGTTAAATGTATTTAATCTTTCTTTTCTTAACATCTCTATATTTATTTAATATGAATCCAGTCTCCTGCCTTCTCTGAGGTCCCCTGACTCTTGGAGTCAGAGGCCTTCTGGGGACTTAGGTTCCAAAAAACTGACTTCCAGCAGCTCCGGCGGCGTGAAAGCACGACAGTCTTC
>NW_021884252.1:0-688 GCF_006229205.1 Suricata suricatta
AGCCTTATCTTTAAATAACAAAAAAATCTCAAATACTGAAGGGATAATGATTTAAATGCTGGTGAAGTCAGACGGACCAGATCATCAGGTCCTCAGAGAGCTGGGATCCTCCGAAAGGGCCTCCTTAGCAGGCCATCAATGTCCCAGTCAGAGACCGACCTGGTCTGGCGGGAGGGCATTGGGGGGCTGCCCACAAACACCGAGCTCCTGAACTAGAAGGAAGCTTGGAAAGAAAAGCATCCCACCTTTTCACTTTGAAGTCTGAAGAGTCAGCGACGCTTAATAAATGTGTGGTGACAGAGAGGGTGTCCCTGGACGTAGGGACCACACTAATATGAACCAACCCGTTCCTCTCTAAAGCTGGCCTTGCCCTCACCAGGACCCTGCTGACACGTCCCTAACTCAACAGCGCCTCTTACCAGGAGGAGAATCGGCAAACATTTGGCCGAAACGTGGCCCAGGATGGCTTGTCATGGGACAGCCCCAGAAACAGGACAAAACTTTCTAAAAACACGGAGCCAAAAACCTCAGCCCGTGGAGGACACATTATAAATGGAAAGAAGAGCTCCTGCCTGTTTTTTTAGCTCTCATGTGGTCACAGTAGACATTTTGTATTGTTTTAACATGTTTTTTCGAATGTGTGTGAGAGAGAAAGCTTACATAACCCTCTGGACCATTTCCCTAAGAA
>NW_021884253.1:0-688 GCF_006229205.1 Suricata suricatta
GCAAGGCAAAAGGGGGGGCCCCCAGAAGGACTTTCATATGCTTACGAGGCTTCCTGAGATACTGGAAGCCTTGTATCTTTCATTTTCTTAATCCTGGTCTAAGAAGAGATACTGAAGAACAGTTCTCCTTGAGTGAACTCCCAGGACCAGAACCCACCGGCAACATGAATCTTGGACTCAACGCCTTCCCCTTGGGATACGTTCTAAAGGGAATGTTTGCAATACATTCAGGACTTCATTTCTAAAGACCTAACCTTGAATATCATTTCTGAGAAGGTTTGAAAACTTAGGTGAAAACATGAGGCCGAAACATCACAATTACAGAAATCCACATTTGCGATTTCGAAACCCACCGAAGTTGAGGGGGAAAGAGGACCCGGCCTCCGAGCTGGCACACGGGGCTTACCTGAGAGCTATCCATTTCTTCTCCTGTCCACTCGTCCTGCAGATTTATTTTGTTCTCAGATGGAATTTGTGGAGAAATCACAGCTGCATCAGGAGAAAATGGCCTAAAAGGCCCCAAGAGAGCTTCTCACCAGAAACGTGCTCACTGGCCAGTAGGACTTTCAAATACAGAAGAACCCAGCTTCCTAGTTTGATGGAGTCTCGCTCCAGCCGGTCCAGGGGATGGTGTCTGGGAGAGAGGGATGAGAGAGCCATGAGATCGTTCTGGTCATCAGGCAGGCAT
>NW_021884254.1:0-688 GCF_006229205.1 Suricata suricatta
CAGGCTAAATGCTTTAGTTCGTGATCATTCAATCCTTGCCCCTGTTCTAGAACTGGAAAGACAGAGCCATGGGGAAGTTACCCTCTAGTCAACCCTGTAAATGGTGAAGACTACACTGCATGCGACATGACTCACAAGGCCCCCTCCTAACCACTAACTCTTTTTTTTGTTTTTTGAGAGAGACAGAGAGGGAGAGAGAGACAGACTGGGAGAGAGGGAGAGAGAATCCCAAGCAGGCTATGCGCTGTCAGAGCAGAGAGCCTGACACAGGGCTGGAACTCACAAACCTCGAGATCATGACCTGAACTGAAATCAAGAGTCAGACGCTTAACTGACTGAGCCACGCAGGCACCCCTTACCTACTAATTCTTGATTAGAATTAACAGTCTTAGGGGGCACGTGGATGGTTAAGTGTCCCACTTCAGCTCACTGTCCGTGGGTTCAAGCTCCACATGGGGCTCTGTGTGGACAGCCGGGAGCCTGGTGCCCGCTTTGGATTCTGTGTCTCTCTCTGCCCCGTCCCCATGCTTGCTTTCTCTCTCTGTCTTGAAAATAAATATTTTAAAAAGAATTAACATTCTTATATATCTATCTAGTTATTTTATTATTTCAAACACCTGCCTAACACCTTCACTGGACATTTCTGAGCAGAGGAAAATCGTATCATAGAATTTTCCAGATAGAAAGA
>NW_021884255.1:0-688 GCF_006229205.1 Suricata suricatta
TAAAGGGACTTTGTGGTGATTTTATTAGGGTTCATGGTGGGGTAGGATGGGGGTGAGTGGAAGAATGTCCTGGGACATATTCTGGCAGGTCTAATATAATTACACAGGCTCTTCTAAGAGGTAGTCAGGAGGGTCACAGAGAAAACAATGTGCTGATGGAAGCAGAGGCAAGATGCAAGGAGTGTGGGAAGGAAAAACTTTTCCCCTTTAAGGTCTTCTAGCTGGACTAAGACTTGAATTTAGATGAGCCAGATGAACAGGAGAAAACCCTGATGTTTTATTACACGTGGGTGGAGCTCAATAATGAAATTGAGACCTAAAGATGTGACCAAGGCAACCAATTTTTAAAAGTTAATAGACCGAGACAAATTTGGGAGGAATGGACAGGATAAGGAAAACCAGTGTTTGGAAGTCTTAATTAGTAGGGAATTCTAGGCAGAATTTAGACCGAGGTAGTAGATTTCTCAGCTTTAAAGTCTTTATCTCTGAAGATAGGGATATCTTTCTACTACTTAGAAGGGGAAGGTATTTTTCATGTGGGAATTTGCTTCCTGCTTTCAGGGGGAAAAAGGAGGGGCTGAGTGTCCTTTCATCAATGATTAAGTACCTCCTTTTTAAAAAAATGTGCCAAAGGGCAACATTTTAGGATAGCCTGTCCTTGGCCCCTATGGTGGTGGAAGAAGTCAGA
>NW_021884256.1:0-688 GCF_006229205.1 Suricata suricatta
GCGTGTCCAGAGTGGCGGGACACCGGACACGGGCCGGAAGGTGAGGGCCGTCTCCCTCAAAAGGCATGTGTAGGACAGCCTGGTCCCATGGAGACGGCGGAACGCCAGCAGGACTGCGCCCCTGTGGAGGTGGGGGCCCCCAGCTGATGGCCAGAAACCGTGCTGTGCATTACCCTCTAAACCTGTCTCTCACTCTGCTCTGCTTTCTCCCTCTTGAGCAGGGCCCCCCTGGAAAGGACGGGCAGAATGGAGCGCCAGGCCTGCCGGGACCCAAGGTTGGTGTGCACGGGGGTGGCCGGAGTTTGGGACCCAGAATACAGGAGGACAGGAATGTTGCATTGTTGGTAAATTCTAAAATACGCCGACGGCCTGGGCCCTGGATCAGACTCAGGGATGCTGGGATTCCCCAGGTCGGACGTGGGCAAGCCCTTCATTCTGCTTAGGTAACTGCGGAAGGATGTGGAAGCCTCGGGCTTTCCACAAACGTGTTAGAAACACGTCTCTGTTGGTAGGGAAGTTCAAGGTTCGGACACTCATAACATAAGAGACTTTAATTTTAGAAATATTCTGGCGCGGCTCATTCTAGTAAGATCGTTAAGAAAAGGGTCAGAGGTTAAGTGTCATAGTTGGGAAGCAGATTCCCAGTTGGCACACTGCAAGTGAGTAGTTAGCAGAGCACGCCGTGAAT
>NW_021884257.1:0-688 GCF_006229205.1 Suricata suricatta
GTGCATCAGGCCTCAGCCCCAGAGCCCCAAGGCTGCAGCCAGGGGTCACAGGTGGCTTCGGGGAAGCCGTGTCCCAGGACAGATGCAGAGCCGCCTGGAGCTCCAGGCCTGGAGGAACCACCGGGCACCCAGAGCCCAGAGCTGAATGGGCCCTTTCTCTTCCTGGAACAAACAGTCGTCTTGTTTGTAGGTTCGTGGGTTTGTTTCCCCAAGCTGATTCCGCTCCTCTCCTCCTCCCCCCGGGCTCAGCCTCAGGCAGGCGCCTCCAAGCCCTGGCTTCGAGAATTTCTCCAGCATTGCTCATATCCTCCCGGGCTTGGAAAGCACCCAGGGCGGTCCAAAAGGAAGCGAGAGGTCTTTACCCTTTGCAGATTTACTTGGGAAGACAAAACTTGTCCAAGGAGCAAGGGCTGGACTTGGAGAACCTCTTACGAAGGTCCGGTGCCATCCTAGGGGTTTGGCATGGACTCTCCGACTAGCCTTGCCAGGGGGACACAATTAACCACACGACAAATTATGTTACCACCCTGCTTAAAATCCCCCAGGGCTCTGCTTTGCCTGCTAGAAAGCGGAGACCGAGGCTCAGGGAACCAGTGCCTTTCTAGCTAGGGTGGCTGAATCTGAGCCCAGACTCATCTGCCTTTTCCTGGCACCAGCTTCAGGTCAGGTCCCAGACTCAGCATCAGCA
>NW_021884258.1:0-1473 GCF_006229205.1 Suricata suricatta
TTTGGATACTAACCCTTTATCTGATATGTCATTTGCAATTATCTTTTCACATTCCAACATTTGCCTATTAGTTTTTTTGATTGTTTCCTTGGCAGTGCAGAAGCTTTTTATCTTGATGAGGTCCCAGTAATTCATATTTGCTTTCATTTCTCTTGCCTCTAGGGATGTGTCAATCAGGAAGTTGCTGCAATTGAGGTCAAGGAGGTTTTATCCAACTTTCTCCTCGAGGGTTTTGACGGTTTCCTGTCTCACATTCAGGTCCTTCAGCCATTTTGAGTTTATTTTTGTGAATGGTGTAGGAAAGTAGTCTAGTTTCATTCTTCTGCATGTTGCTGTCCAGTTCTCCCAGCACCACCTGCTAAAGAGGCAATCCGTTTTCCATGAGTACACTTTCTTGCTGTGTCAAAAATTAATTGGCCGTATATTTGTGGACCCAGTTCTGGGTTCTCTAGTCTATTCCATTGGTCTACCTGTCTGTTTTTGTGCCATGAATTACTTTTTCTCATCTTAATGCACAAAGCCCTCAATGTGATAATTCGTATTTAAAACTAAGTCAAGAGGTTCATGGACAGCACAGTTGGTAGAATATGTAACCTCTTTTTATTATGATTTTATTTTTTAGTAATCTCTACACACAATGTGGGGCTTGAACTCAAAAATCACGTGATTCATGGATGAACCATCCTGGTGCTTTCAGCATGTGGCTGTTGATCTCAGGGTCCTGAATTTGAGCATCACATTGGGGCATAGAGATTATGTTTAAAATAAATAAATAGATGCATGGATAGGTAGAGTGCGTGAGTGAGTGAGTGAGTGAGTCACGTTTAAATTTTAGCAATGGGGAGTTCACTTTTTCCATTTCCCTTAAGCAATGAAGCAGAAACTCCAAATTGACTTTTGTACCCCTCAAGTTAAGGTTGGATTTATCAAAAAATGCTTTTCCCATAAGAAGAGAAATGAATTAACTGATAGAATACAATGCGCTTATCTCCACAATGATTCTATTACACGAATGTCTATATTACATTTCTCTTTCTGCTTTAACAAATTACACGCTAAAGGCTCAAAAGAAACAAAAATTTATGCTCTTTCTGTTTAGATGTTGGAAACCTGAAATAACTCTCAGGACTGAAATCAAGATGAGAGCAGGGCTTGGTTCCTTCATAGATATTCCATGAGACTGTTTTCTTTTCTATTTGTGGTCTCTGGGAGCAACAAGTATTCTTTCCCTCATTGCCCTTTCTCCATCTTCAGTGCCAGCAATAAGCATCTTCACATCTCTCTCTGATCCAACTATTCTGCCTTCCTCTCCTACAATCAGAGGACCATGAAATTATGTTAGTTCCATCTGCATAATCTTGGCCAATCATAGTTTAAGGTCAGCTCATTACCAGCCTTTGTCTATTTACTATTTTACTTTCTCTCTCTCTCTTTACTATAAAAGGAACATATTCAATGTTTCCAATGATTAGA
>NW_021884259.1:0-688 GCF_006229205.1 Suricata suricatta
CACAGATCAGTATTGGCCCCAGGATGGGTCCTCCCCTTAGGCTTTCTTCTGGAATGCTGGGCACACCCGGTGACTGGAGAGCAGAGATCAGCGCAATTGGGTTCCTGTGGAATCCCGTTCCTGTGCATCTCAATGATGGTGGTGTTGGAATGAATGCTCTGTAATGCGGTTTCCCTTGGGATTGCCCACTCACTCACACGGAGCCTCGTTGGGAGGGAACCTTTGCTGCCTTCTCCCACCTTCGACAGTTATTGTGCATTCACACTGAAAATCGAGGGTGCTTGTCCTTCCCCAGGGAGAGTGACATGGGTGAACATGAGGAAGTTGTGTCATCTGGGATGTTGTTTTCTCTGGAATCCTCCAGAGTGAGGATATTATATTTGGGAAAATAAGGATATAGCCTATCGTAGATTTTCCGTAATAGTTTCAGTTTTGTGCCTCAAATTCACTTCTGTACATGATATCACTAGTGTCATATCTGAAGCCACAGCAAAAACAACGGTATTATGTGTTTCTTTGTGATCCCTCTCTCCATGTGGAAGGACTTCTGGATTGAATTTGTCAGGAATGGGGACAGTTTATTGAGATTGACAGTCCTCTCTACTTATTTTTTCTGAACACAGGAGAAGAATTGATACATGGGGAAGAAATAATTACCAAAGTGGGCTGATGAGTATAATGTTGCTCA
>NW_021884260.1:0-688 GCF_006229205.1 Suricata suricatta
GCCCATGTACTTCTTCCTCAGTAACCTGTCCTTCATGGATATCTGCTATGTGACCTCCACAGCCCCCAAGATGCTCTCCAACTTTTTCCAAGAGCAGCAGACTATCAGCCATGTGGGTTGTGCTGTTCAGTTCTTTGTCTTTTCAGTCATGGGACTGAGTGAGTCTTGTCTCATGACCGCCATGGCTTATGACCGATACGCCGCCATTTGTAATCCTCTTCTCTATTCATCAGTCATGTCACCCACCTGCTGTATTCAGATGGTGTTGGGATCCTATCTGGCTGGACTCTCTGCTTCTGTATTCCAGTTGTGTGCCATACTACAGCTTCACTTCTGTGGACCTAATGTCATCCACCACTTCTTCTGTGACTTGCCCCAGCTATTACTCCTGTCCTGCAGTGACACTTTCTTTGTACAACTCTTGACTGCTATATTAACAGTGATGTTTGGGATCCTAAATGCTCTCATTATCGTGGTATCCTATTGCTGATTGTCATTTCCATCATGAAGATCACGTCAGCTAAAGGCAGGTCCAAGGCTTTCAACACCTGTGCTTCTCATCTCACAGCAGTGTCCCTCTTCTATACCTCGAGTATCTTTGTCTATTTGAGTTCCAGCTCTGGCGGTTCCTCCAGCTTTGACAGATTTGCATCAGTTTTTTACACTGTGGTTATCCCCATGCTGAATC
>NW_021884261.1:0-688 GCF_006229205.1 Suricata suricatta
ACTTCAGCTCAGGTCATGAACTCAAAGTTCCTGAGTTCAAGCCCACATCAGGCTCAGTGCTGACACCTCAGAGCCTGGAGCCTACCTGTTTCAGATTCTGTGTCTCCCTCTCTCCCTCTGTCTGTCTGTCTGTCTGTCTGTCTCTCTCCCTCTATCTCTTGGCCCCTCCCCCACTCATTTTCTCTCTCCCTCTCTGTCTCCTCTCTTTGTCTTTATCTCTCCCCACTCCTTTCCTTCTCTCTCAAAATTAAATTAACTTTAAAAAATAATTGGTCTTATTTCTCACTTAAACATTTCGTAGTATTCTTGAGTAAAAAAACATTTGGTTCTGTAATTTTCTTCGTAGGAAATGGCAATGACAAATTTAAAGGTTTTTTTACATCTAGGAAGAGCTTTTATTTTCCCTTGTAAGAACTTCTGATAAGCTAAATGTTGGAATGAATTTGTCCATTTTATCAAAACTGTCACTTGTGTTAGCATAAAATAGCTCATATCTCTATTACTACTGTAATGTCTACAGAACTTAGAAACTGTGTCTTTTTTTTTCTTGATCAAATTCAGTAGGTATTTGTCAAGTTTTAATATTTTTAAAGAATCAAGTTTGGGTTTTAAAATTTTTTCTTTGTTGCTTTTCTTTTCAGTTGATTTTTTTTCTTATCTATGTTATATTGTTTTAGTGTAATTTTTT
>NW_021884262.1:0-688 GCF_006229205.1 Suricata suricatta
GGCACTGGTGTCACTTAACAGCATCGACGGGAAGATGCGCCTGGAGCTGACCCCGGGCTTCGCCGTGCCAGGCCTGAGGTCGCCTTGGAGCTTGCCAAATTAGGCTTCAGTTTCCAAAGTCAGACTTCTCTTTCAAAAGCTGATTTCCCGCCTGTGGGGGTATGGCTTGGGAATGTTTAATTTTGCAAATTCTCCAAGGTTTAATCTTTGTCTTCGAGTTTGTCCTGCTAGGGGAGAAATCATAGTCTCCAGTCTTTCTCTTCCTCGATTCTTGCAAGATGGAACTATCGGTGCACAGTCCTGAGCCCTGCACTTGTGGCCCACAGACCCTGTCATCTGTGCAGTTCATGTCCCGCTGAAACAGAAAGACTCCGTCCGTAATCTCTTCTCCCTTTCACAGACGAAACCCCCTAACGAAGCCCACAGAAACGACAGCGTTATTCAGACACCTGCTGGGCAGGACGTGGCTCCTTTTCTTATTCCCAGAGGAAAAGGAGAGAGGGGAGCATTGAGTCTCCATTGGTGGGGGGGGATGCGTCTATGAACACGGCCATGAACTTGCTTCAAAAAAGGCACCGTTTCACTTTGAACTGGACGTGTCAGGGGGAGTGTGCTCTTTCATGTGAGCCAGTTACGGAGGGAGCAGCTTCAGAATCGTTAGGACACATTAAAATTTGGATAAAATAAA
>NW_021884263.1:0-688 GCF_006229205.1 Suricata suricatta
TTGTTTGGGTGTGTTACTCTGGTGCATTTAGCAGGTAACTCAAAAAGCTGCCATTTTGGGGTGGGGCGCGTAACAAGAGAAGGCTCTGCAACAGGCCCAGGTTGCTGTGCAAGCCGCTCTGCCACTTCAGCCATGTAATCCAGCAGATCCAGTGGTGTTTGAAGTGGCAATGGCAGATAGGGATGCTGTTGGGAGCCTTCAGCAGACCTCTACTGGTGAGTCACAGCACAGACTCTGAAGAATTGAGAGGAAAGCCCTGCCATTCTTTATAAATAACTACGTTCCTTTTAAGAAGCAGCTTTAGGCCTGCTACTGGCCTTAGTGGAAACTGAAGTCCTAACCATAGGCCACCAGGTTATCATGCAACTTGAGCTGCCCATTATGAACCGGGTCTTATCTGACCCACCAACCCATAGAGTTGGGTATGCACAGCAGCACTTCCTCATCAAATGCAAGTTTTATGTATCTGATTAGGCCCAAGAAAGCCCTAAAGACACAAGTAATTTATATGAAGAAGTGGCCCAAAGGCCCATGGTCCCCACTAGTGCTACACTCCCTTTTTTCTCTCAGTCTGCATCTATGGCCACGTGAGGAATTCCTTATAATCAGTTGACAGAAGAAGAGAGAGATATAGGTAACACCCAAAGTAAACAACTGCTTTTCTCTGGGACATCCCTGAAGGACAGTG
>NW_021884264.1:0-688 GCF_006229205.1 Suricata suricatta
TTTTATTCTTTTTATAGCTGAAAAATAGTCCATTGTCTGTATGTGCCACATTTCTTTTCCCATCCATCCCTTGGTGAACATTTTCACCTTTTGGCTATTGTGAATACTGCTGCTATGAACATTGGTGTACAAATATCTGTTTGAGTCCCTGCTTTTAATACTTTGGTACATACACTCTGAAGCAGATTTGCTGGATCAGATGGTAATTCTCTGTTCAACTTTTAGAGAAACCACCATAGGGTTTTCCACAGTGGTTGTAACCATTTTACAGTCCTATGTAAGGTCTACATAGCCACCTTAATGAGTGTGAAATTGTCCTTCATTGCGGTTTTGATTTGTGTTCCCATAATGATGAATGATGTTGAGATCTTTTCATGTATTTACTGGCTCTTTGTATATTTTCTCTGGAGAAATGGCTGTTTGAGTTCTTTGCCCATTTTTGAACTGCATTGTTTTTGTTGTTATTACTGAGTTGAAAGAATTCTTACGGATTCTGGATATTAATCCCTTATCAGATATGTGACATGCAGTTATTCTCTCTTACTCTGTGGTTGCCTTGTTACCATGTTGATGGTGTCCTTTGATGCACAGAAGTTATTAATTTTGATAAAGTCCTATGTACCAAGTTTTTATATTTATCATGTCTTTGGTGTCATATCCAAAGAAAATCATTGTCAAATCCAGGGTC
>NW_021884265.1:0-688 GCF_006229205.1 Suricata suricatta
TTTATTTCTGTGGTGCCAGTTGTTATTTCTCCTCTTTAATTTATGATTTAGTTTACTTGAGTCTTCTCTCTCTCTCTCTCTCTCTGTCTCTCTTTCTCTTTTGATGAGTCAGGCTAAAGTTTTATCAATTTTATTGATATTTTCAAAGAACTATCTTCTAACTTCATTGATCTGTTCTATTAGTTTGTTTGTTTCTATTTCATTAATTTCTGCTCTAATATTTATTATTTCTTTCCTCATACTAGTTTGGATTTTATTTATTCTTCTTTTTCTAGCCCCTTAAGATGTAAAGTTGGGTTGTTTATTTGATATTTTTCTTGCTTCTTGAAGTAGGCCTGATTGCTTCTCTCTTGGAATGTCTTTTGCTGATACTCAAAGTTTTGGACCATTGTGTTTCCATTTTCATTTGTGTCATGTATTTTTTTTTTATTTCCTCTTTGTTTTCTTGTTGGACCCATTCATTGTTCAATAACATGTTATGTATCCTCCATGTTTTTGTGTTCTTTCCAGATTTTTTTCTTGGGGATTTCTCATTTCAGAGTAGAGTAGTTAGAAAAGATGCATGGTATGAATTCAATCTTTTGGACTTTATTGAGAGTTCTTCTGTGGCCTGTTGGGGTTATTATTGAGGATAACGGTATTATACACAATGCTGGCTAGCTAAAATGTAACACGGAGATTTCTGGTA
>NW_021884266.1:0-688 GCF_006229205.1 Suricata suricatta
ACATACCCACATATTGGGTGTGATATGAGGTAACTGGTATTGTTTCCTGGAACACTGTGATGAGGAATACAGGGAAGAGGCTGGCTTCAATGAGAAAAATTTTGTTTTCTGTTGGTGATGCCTGGCATAGGCAAGGAAAAGGAGCTTCAGTTTTCATTTACTAGACCCTTTGTTGGCTCTGAGTCAGAGATTGAGGGTAAAGATAGTGGATGTAGTTATGCCACAGTAGTAGAATTAGAGATAACAAGGAAGAGATATTTTGAAAATACTGATTTGGTTATATGGGTAAAATTATCTTTGAGTGTAATTAAAAGAATATTTTTCAGTCAAGCAAGATGGTTGCCTTATTATTGACCTAAAGAAACCATTAAAATATAGTCATTAAAGAGTAGAGAATTTAGAGTAAGACAATTCTGTTCAAAATATAGACCTGTCATTTGCTAGCTAAATAATTTGAGACATCCAAAGGATTAAAATTATAGGACATATTTAAGGCAGTAGCATTACTGTCTATCACAAAATAAGTGCCCAGGAGATAATGCTCATTACATTTAGAGCAGATACAATGAATATCTGGCTTCAAAAATATTTTACTAATTTTTATCTCATCATATACACCTTACAAATAAAAATCCATAACGTTAGTGTTCTAATAGTTAGGGTTTTCCAGGCTTTTATCCCCAAAATG
>NW_021884267.1:0-688 GCF_006229205.1 Suricata suricatta
GGCGAGAGACAGAGAGGAGTCTGCAACAACACCGGGTCCTAGGCTGAGCGGGGGGCTCAGGACTGCATCCCAGAGCACTCTGGAATGGAGAAGAACCAGCCAAAGCAACCATCAATGTTGGCTTCTCTTTGGTGGTTGGTGTCAGGCATGTGGGGAGGACCTGCTTGCGGCCAGAGCCGTCAGAGATGCCGTGGTCCTGACCGAAGGTGCCCTGGAGTAGCCTGAGTCACGGCCAGTTGGTCCTGGGGACCGCCCCCACCACTTCTTCCACAAACCAGCACCTTGTTGGACGTGGAGCAGGAGAAGGAGGGTCTCAGCTGACCATACGTGTCTGTCAGCCTCAGCAGACCTCCCGTGCCTCGGCCTGGTCTGAGGACACAGGGGAGCTAACTTCCGTGAGCCTGACCGAAAGGCCCTGGCATGTGGCTCCAGGAAAGGGGCGTATGTGTGGGTGGCTGTGGGGGAGATGCTGGTGACCTTGAGGACTGGTTACTGCGAGCCTTGATTTCAAGTCCTCCCCACCCTGCACCTCTGCAGGAGATCCAGGAAGGAAACCTGTAATCGTGTAGCCCAGGGGGATAATTTTGCTTTGAACACATCTTCATTTGGAACTTTTAGATCATTCTGCTCCTTGAAATGAAATGTTTGTGGCAATGCACTGGGTCAGCTAGAGAGGTTTTTGTCTGCA
>NW_021884268.1:0-688 GCF_006229205.1 Suricata suricatta
AGACACAGCTCCTGCCTTAAAGGGGTTTACAGTCTGGCATCCACCCAGAAATAGGATAAGAACAGAACTAGCTATACTATAAGACAAGATCCTGTTCATGGTATAAGAAAGGCTCTTCCAAGGTTCAGATGAAAGAGAGTCTTAGTATTTGTCCTGTGGAAAATTGTGTGTGTGTGTGTGAGAGAGAGAGAGAGAGAGATGGTTTTCAGTTTTGTTTACAATAGCAAAATATTGGAATCAAGGGGTGCCTGGGTGATTCAGTCGATTGAGTGTTGGCCTCTTGATTTCAACTCAGTCATGATGTCGTGGTTCATTAGATCGAGCCCCTCATCATGCTCTGCACTGCCAGTGAGGAAGCTGCTTGGGATTCTCTCCCTCTCTCTCTCTGTCTCTCCTCTGCCTGAAATCTCTGTGTCTCAAAATAAATAAATAGGGGCGCCTGGGTGGCTCAGTCAGTTAGGCATCCGGCTTCGGCTCAGGTCAGATCTCACGGTTCGTGGGTTCCAGCCCCCCGTCAGGCTCTGTGCTGACAGCTATCTCAGAGTCTGGAGCCCGCTTCGGATTCTGTGTCTCCTTCTCTCTCTGACCCTCCCCTGCTCACGCTGTCTCTCTCTCTCTCTCTCAAAAATAAATAAAACATTTTTTAAAAAGAGAGAAATGAATAAAACCACCCAGCTCTATCTTCTCT
>NW_021884269.1:0-1473 GCF_006229205.1 Suricata suricatta
ATTTTCATACTTATACCTGCAAAGACCCTATTTCCAAATAAAGTCACATTGGCTTTTTGAGGGACTCAGTTCAACCCATAACAGATCGTGATGGAAGCAACATGAACAGATGAACACATGAGATGGGGAGTGAGGCGAGAGCCCAGAGGAACTCTGATGCATAAAGAAGACTAAGAAGAAATTAATAGAGGGAGAAGACAGTGTTGCTGAAACCAGTGGATACCATAATTCCAGGGGTTAGTGTCCGGCAATGTCCACCATAGGAAGGAGGACAGGGTGACTTTGATGAGAGTCAGTTTTTTCGAATAGATACAGGTTGGAAGGAGATGATGGAGAGGGAGAAGGTAGAGATTCTGAAGAGATAAGAAGTTATTCCTTTGAAGCACTTAGTCCTTGTGGGGCACCAGAGTGGCTCACTCGGTTGAGTGTTTGACTTTTGGTTTCACTCAGGTCATGATCTTGCACTTTGTGATGGCAGTGTGGGATTCTCTCTCTCTATCTCTCTCTGTCCCTCCTCTGCTCATGCATGCACACTCGAGTGCGCTCGCTCTCTCTCTCTCTCTCTCTCTCTCTCTCTCTCTTGCTCTCTCTCTCTCTCTGTCTCCCTCTCTCCCTCAAACAAAATAAACAGAAGAAAGAACGAAAAAAACTAAGTCCTTGGGCCAGTGGGGGAGGATGTAGTCTGAAGCCTAGGAGGAATTGATCATTGTGACAAAAGTAGGTGACACTCCATTATGAGTAGGTGACACTCTGCTGGCAAATGACTGCTACCATCCCCCCCTTTATGTGTTTTTTTTTTTTATTCTTGAGAGACAGACAGTGAGCAGGGGAGGGTCAGAGAGAGAGGCACAGAATACGAAGCAGGCTCCAGGCTCTGAGCTAGCTGTCAGCACAGAGCGGGACGCGGGGCTTGAACCCACTTACCGTGAGATCATGACCTGAGCCGAAGCGGACGCTCAGCCGCTGAACCGACTGAGCCACCCGGGCGCCCCTCACCATTCCCCTTTCGATGACACTTTTCCCAGCCCTCTTGCTGACCACGCCTCATATGGAGCCTTCTCGGTGATGCACATGGTCACAGCCACACAACGACACCTTCCCTGGAAACCAGCAGTCTCAGCCGTCACGTGAGCATCACAACTCAGGAAAGAGTTCAACCAAATGCCCTAACACACGTACCACTACTGTCCTCTCCGGGCACATTGCCCAATCATTCCCACCCTGGCCACACACCCTCAGGGCCAAGTTGTCACTGGATACACAGTCACACAAGATGCCCCTGCTGTCACAGGCGGGTGCCTCACACACACACACACACACAGCCACATACACTCGTCCCGGCCACACTAACAGTTGCACTCTGTCTCGTCACACGCACAGCCGGGGGCCAGTGGCAGCACCACCACGGTCAGCCGGGCCTCTCCTAAACACCAGCATCCCCGCTGTCTCTCGACACGTCTGTCCCGGTCTCTC
>NW_021884270.1:0-688 GCF_006229205.1 Suricata suricatta
CATGTATATATTTTTTGATCTATGTGAGTTACTGCTAAGTAAACCTGTACAAAAATTATGAAGTGATATATTGACTCCTAAGTGTTTTCCTTATGCAAGCATATTAACTTTTCGTTATGTGACAGAATCATTTTATTGCCAGACATGAAGATATCTTTGTTGTAGATACTATTTTTAAGATTTTAAAGATCTCAAATTTGTTAACATGTCTACATATTTATTGAAGGCCTCTCTCAGGGATTCTTTGACTTTCTATTTCGAAGACTATAGATGAAAGGGTTCAGCATTGGTGTTACAATGGTGTTCAGCACTGTGGCAAATTTGTTAACATCCATCACAACATCCTTTTTTGGGCGGACGTAAATAAAGATGGAGCTTCCATAATAAAGTGTCACAACAGTGATGTGTGAAATACAAGTAGAGAAAGCTTTCTGCCGTCCCTGGATGGAAGGAATTCTAAGGATAGTAATAATAATATACATGTAAGACACTCCTGTAAGGAGCAAGGAGCCCAAGAGCAGCACAACAGAGGAGATAAAATCAGCCAACTCAACCAGAGAGATGTCTGCACAGACCAGATTTAGCACAGGGCCACTGTCGCAAAAGAAGTGATTGATAATATTTGGCCCACAAAAGGGCAAAGGAGCAGTTAAGATTGATGATGCTAAAATTGACAAAAATGCACCCA
>NW_021884271.1:0-688 GCF_006229205.1 Suricata suricatta
ATGGGTCTTTAGCTCTCCCAGTCTCTCTTTTAGTGGGGTCTTTGTCTTTGAATCAAGGTAATGCTGGCCTCATAGAATGAGTTTGTAAGTTTTCCTTCCATTTCTATTTATGGAATGGCTTCAAAAGGATAGATGTTAACTCTTCTTTAAATATTTGGTAGAATTTCTGTGGAAAGCCATCTGGCCTGGACTCTTGTTTGTTGGGAGAATTTTGATTACTAATTCTATTTCTTTACTGGTTATGGGTATGTTCAAATATTCTATTTCTTCTTGTTTCAGTTTTGGAAGTTTATATCCTTCATAAAATGTGTCCATTTCTTCCAGATTGCTCATTTCATTGTCATATAATTGCTCATAATATTTCTTATTATTGTTTGTATATCTGCTATGTTTTTGTGATCTCTCCCCTTTCATTCTTGATTTTATTTACGTGGGTCCTTTCCTTTTTCTTTTTGGTCAATCTGGAGAGAGGTTTATCAATTTTTTAATTTCTTTCAAGGAACCAGCTCCTGGCTTCATTGACCTGTTCCACTATTTTTTTGTTTGTTTTGATAGCATTGATTTCTGCTAATATCTTTATTATATCTTGTCTTCTGCTGCTTTGGGTTTCTTTTTTCTTTTGCTGTTATTTTTCCAGGTTTTTATGGCATTTGGTTAGTTTGTGTATTTGAGTCCTTCCTTCCTTAGG
>NW_021884272.1:0-688 GCF_006229205.1 Suricata suricatta
GTTTAAATGCTGTCTCACCGCAGGAAGTTAATTGATCTCCTTCCTTCACTTCTATAGCAAGAAGCAGCATTTTTCCACTGTTGATCTTTCATGGTTATCTGTATTTCCTTTACCTAGTGTGACACTTTCATCATAAATGGTCATTCTTCCCCTATTTCTCAGCTCCTCTATTAAACTGTAATATCCTGCAGGACAACATCTGGGTATCATATTAGCTGACCCACCGTTCCTAATAAAGTGCCTTTGTTAGTAATTTTCATATTACTCGTTGACTCAATGAAGTTCCTTTTCATACAGGATTGCACGTAGCATTTCTGTAATCTTTCAGCCACCAGTTTTGTAACAGAAGACTGTTTCACTCAGTAGAGGTAATGGGAAAATCCTATCTCTTCCTCTCACTTAACATCCTGCAGATACTTTAAGCTGTTTAAGTATTCCCTCCCTCTTAGGTGGAATGCCATAGGACTGATTTCCCGGCTTTCTTTTTTTCAGTCCTGCTAGCCCCTCTCTCTCTCTCTAGTTCTAACCAAAGGTTAACATTTACATTTAGAAAGGAAAGATTCTACCATACAGATTCTCTGAACTTGGACACTCCCTGTCCCCCAGCGGTGGCAGCGAGAAGCGGTTCTGGCAGTACTGGTTGAATCAGCCCACAGAGGTAGCAGCAAGTGATTCTCTCCAAGGATCT
>NW_021884273.1:0-688 GCF_006229205.1 Suricata suricatta
ATCCGAGAAATGAGCCATCGCATCTGGGAATTCGTGGCCAGGAATCGGGAAGCCGGGGTTCCAGGCTTGACCCTGCCGTTACCGTTGTCTTTAGGAACAAGTGGCTTTGCTTCTCTGGACCTTATTCCCCGTATGATTATGATTATTCCTGTCTTCTAGGCGGTTGCAGATCAGCTGCGAGGATAGATGGAACAGCGTTTTTGTGGACTCTGTTAATCGAGGGGGTTGTCGCCATTGCAACCTGAAAGATTTTGATAGTCGCATGCCATCTTGATCTCATTACACTTTTAGGAAAGCCCCTGTGCTGAACTGTCACAGACATTCTTATTTAAGCCTCTCAGCGACCCATGAGTTAGGGACAACCGTGCCCATTCTAGAAAGGAAGAAGGAAATGAGGCTCCGAGTGACGCCTCATTCATTCATTCAGTTAATATTGAGCACCAGGCAGTGTACTAAATGCTGTGAATGGAACTATGATCAGGATAGGAAGGCCCTCCGGGAGCTTACATTCTAAGGAGGGAAACACAAAATAGAATAGTAAATAACATAGAATGAGCCTTCTCCGGAAAGAAAAGGTGGCAATGGCAGAGACCAACGAGCCCTACTTAGGAAGAGCTTTTCTGAAAAGACACAACTAAAGTCACACAATAACTGGGTGCAAAAGCCAGGATTTGAATACAGATCTTTC
>NW_021884274.1:0-688 GCF_006229205.1 Suricata suricatta
CCTCCAAGTGAAAACCTACAAAGTTAGGCTTCCTGAACATAGCAGATCATCGCCCTAAGTGAAGTCAAAAGGCACTCCTTCCCCTGTGAGAATATAAGCTCTATGGTGCCCAGCAAAGTTTTAAACTGAAAAATGAATACACAGACATAAATAAATGATCAGACCAACAAAGATATTCAAGCATGGGGACAGAAGGAAAAGTTTGAGGGAGGCAGATCCCAATTGGTGCCTGGATAAGTCAGGAGAAAGACTGGCTGAAGGGCCCGCATTTGGGAAGATCCTTCAGAAGAGACCTAGTAGGGGCGCCTGGGCGGCTCAGTTGGTTAAGCATCCAACTTCGGCTCAGGTCATTGATCTTGCAGTCCATGAGTTCGAGCCCCGCTTCAGGCTCTGTGCTGACAGTCCAGAGACAGGAACCTGCTTCAGATTCTGTGTCTCCCTCTCCCTCTGCCCTTCCTCTGTGCATGCGCTCGCTCGCTCTCTCTCTCTCTCTCTCTCTCAAAAATAAGGAGTTTTAATAAATTTAAAAAAAGAGAGAGAGACCTAGTTTGTGTGGCCCAGTTCACAAGCCCTTCAGAATTCTGTCTGGAGCTGGCCAGCTCTCAGCAATCAAGCTGGTAAGGTTGAGGAGGGCGGTGATGGCAGACTCAGCCCCTTTTCTTAGAAACCACATTTCTTCCTGGAAACA
>NW_021884275.1:0-688 GCF_006229205.1 Suricata suricatta
TACACATTTATCAATAAGCATCTAACACTTGTGAAACTGTAACTGTGTGACAGGGTTGGAAGGAGAGACACAGAACACTGAGACTATAATTATGTTTTCATACAGCCACAGGGGACCAAGGGAAGACATCTTTGAAGAACTACCAGTCCAATGAGACTCTGAAGGATGAGTAAGAACGAGCTAGAGAAAACGCAGGGGAACTAGCCTTTTTGGCAAAGTGAACCTGGTCTGCAGCGGGGAGAGAATGCGGAAGTGGAACTGACCTGGAGCAACGCTGGAGGAACTGGAGCCAGGTGAGCACCCGAGCCTGAGGGCAGACCGGAAGGGCAGGGCTGAAGCTGGGGCCAGGTCTTTAAGAACATTTCAAAGCCATGGACCGATTTAAAGAGAAGTGAGTGGGTACAATCAGATCTGTATTTTGAAAAGGTCACTCTGACTCCTGTACGGGGAAACCAATCATAAGGGTGCCTGAGTGGGAAGAAGCCCAGACAGCCGGCAGGTGCTGTGGTTTGGGAGAGGACTGGGAGGGGCTGGCGGCGGTTTGCAGCAGGGGCCCACCTCCCCTGTGACAAAGCTCTTTGTGAAACAAAGCAAAACAAATAGCTTATAATGATAATGGCTAGAAAAGAAATACAGACAAGAAAATGTACTTTTTCTGAATTTTGTATCACACCAATTTAAAAAAAAA
>NW_021884276.1:0-688 GCF_006229205.1 Suricata suricatta
AATGGGTTAAATATATGATGGGTATTAAGGAGGGCACCTGTTGTGATGAGCACTGGGTGTTGTATGTAAGTGATGAATTGCTAAGTTCTATACCTGAAACCAATATTGTACTGTATGTTAACTAGCTGGAGTTTTAATACAAACTTAGAGGGAATAAGCAACCAAAACCCAGTAGATTCAGAAAAAGCCCTTTACCTCCCCCACAATTGCTTAAAAGTATTCAGATAGAGTTCCTGCTCCAGGAAGAGCACTGTCACCACAGGTAATGACATCACACGGTGAACTAGGTGTGGCTGACAGAGAAGACCCTAGCAAGACCTGTCTGACCAAAGTCCTCTATGTGGCATTGTTTTTGAGTTGCTCAATAAACATTTATTTAGGAAACATTTGTCCCCCTCTTTTTGTTTTATCTTCCTGTAAATTGCATTCTTCCCTTTGAAGTCCCAGACCCCTATCCTCTTCTTAGTTCAGAAGGACATATAGACCTCATTTTGCCTGTCTTTGGAATTTCCATGTGTGTTTGGATTCCCTGCATGTGCAAAACCAAATAAGATTTTGTCCTGTTAATCTCTCATGTCAATTTGATTCTTAGGTCCAGCTAGGAGGACCCAGAAAGGGATGGGAAATTCTTGCTCCTCGACATTAACTAAAGCATTTCCCAAAGTGTGTTCAGCAGAATGTTAGTTTT
>NW_021884277.1:0-688 GCF_006229205.1 Suricata suricatta
TAATGTTTTCATCGTGACCAAAAAAAAACAAAAAAAACCCCAAAACAAACAAACAAACAAAAAAACTGTGGGAGAATGTGTTTCCCATTTGGGATTTATCTTGCATGACCTGCAGGGATCAAGGCTCCCAGGTCACTAGGCAAATCCTAAGAACCGTAATCAAAGCTTGCAAACCTCTTGGAATTCCATCAGTATACGATGGTCTGCTGACGCCCTGTTGTCTTGTGCCAGTATGACCAGCTGCTGTTAAGTCTCTAATGTCTTATGCTCAAGCCTGTGATCAACATGTAAAAAAGCCTTTCCAGATCACAATTCAAAGGATCCTGTCAGTCACAGTCTAGAGCCTGGTGGCTGGGTATTTTAGAAATGTCATCAGGGGAAGACAGCCCTAGAGTCCCATTGGAAGGGACTTAATCAAGTGCTCCTACCCACTGACACTGATGCAAAACTACAAGGTATTGAGTCTCATGGCTGCAAAAGTCCCCACTCCACTTGGTCCTGTATACGTGCTGGAGACCTCCAAATCGAACTGGCCAGAAAGAGAAGTAGCTGACCTTGAGGTAGACTGCTTCTGCCCAAGATGATGGATCAGGGGTTCATGCTTTAAACATGAAAGGCTTTCTCCTTTCTTTTTTTTTTTCTTTCCTTTACTCTGCTGGCCTGTAAAGATAACACCCTCATCTTCACT
>NW_021884278.1:0-688 GCF_006229205.1 Suricata suricatta
AGAGAGAGATTCTGGAGCTGCTAAGGGATAAAGTCGGGATACAGACGCGCGACAGGGCTGGGGATGTGGGGCTGTCTGCTCAATTTGACCTTAAATGAAGAGAATGCAAATGAGGTGCAGACGAGATGCAGAACAGAGGATCTCAGAATTAGCATTCCGAGCGGGCGCTTGCGCCGGACCCCCACGCCACCACCAGCGCACCCCTCCCCACCCCCAACCTGCCTGCCGGGGCGAGGGGCGCTGACCATTGCTCTGAGTGAGGAAAAGGATCCCAAGGACGATAGGAGCTTGGCTGGGACAGGCCTGAGGGACCCGGGGTCCTGGGCTCCACCCCAGCCTCCCCGCCCCCAACCCAAACCCCACTCCAGCCGCCTCTAGAGCTCCAGCAAGGACCACTCTCCAGGTTACGGTCGGACGCACCGTCGGTTGCTATGGGGACCCCCTCCCAAGTCCAGGCCTGAACCAATGGGCATCACCGCTGATGACCTCATGCCCCAGGCCCCAGGATTCAATTGGCTATTTGGAGGCCAGAGTGCCCCTCTCCTACTGCGTCACCGCTGGGAATCCCCCAACGCCCCGCTGCCCGCCCTGCTGAAAGAAGGGCAGGCTGGGAGCTCACGATTTGATGAATGAACAAGTAAAGGAAGGAAGGAATCACTGAAAGAGAAGAAAAAAGGCAGGGGTCCCA
>NW_021884279.1:0-688 GCF_006229205.1 Suricata suricatta
TGCCTTGCTTTTGGAATTGCAGGCATAAGATTTAAGAGTGAACATTGCTTAGGATAAAATGCAAGATATAAATGATGTGTTTTTTATTTTAAATAATGAAACTAATTTAGACACAGCTAATGAAATAATTTACTGATGAATTAATTTAAATGAATCCTAGACTAGGGTAGAATTATTCTCCTATGAATTGAAAGGGTACAGTTTTTCAGTTCCTCTTTTAGGGGTGTGTCTTTTAGGGGACTTAGAACCTGATTTTTTTAAAATAAAGCAAGCCATGGAATATCCATTGTAAAATGAAAGATATTTATATAATAAAAGTGCTCAGGTTTAAAGGAGGCCAGACTACTTTATATTACCATTTTGAGCTTACTCTTTAGAGCATGGCTCTCAATTCCATTTTATCTTTCTTCCAAGAACCTATTTTTGAGTTATTTTGAGTTATTTTTATTACTCTTCTCTGGGTTATTTAAATTCTCTCTATATACCCACAGTAAAATGCAATAGTTTCCATAAGAATTGCTAAATTATATGAAAATATGCAAATTACAAGAGAACCAAGACTGCTTAGCATCACTTTACAGTCCTTCAGCCTTTACTCCAAACTCACTATATCAATATGTACTTGTTTATCTCTATAAATGATAACATCAAGCAAAATCTAAGAATAACTTCTCATGAGATGTATGTA
>NW_021884280.1:0-1473 GCF_006229205.1 Suricata suricatta
CTCTAAGAAGAGCAAATAATTCCCCTGGTGTGTGTCCCAGGCATTCTTCAGATCACTGTTTCCTAACTATCTGTCCCTGGTTATTTGCTTGCCTTCTCTCCAGGAGTACCATCTTGCCTCTATCCCCGCTAAGTCCATTGACCTTTAAAACCCCAAGTTTTATACCCCACTGGTTGAAAGAGCTCATGAAATTCATCCCCTCTTATTTTCTAAGCCAATGGATTCAGAAAAGCATTCCCTTTGTGCATTCCTCTATGTACTCCTCTTTCTCTTCTCCATGGCCATAGCTCCCTCTCCGCCATAAAACCTGCTATCCGTTTCTCCTCTAAACAACATCTCTTCGCCTCCTACCTTCTTCAATGAAGTTACATCTCTCCCTTTAGTTGTGATGCTTGTTCTGTCAGTTTTCAGGTTGATTTGCGATATATTTAGGATGATTTGATAGTTACCGAGTTGTGTTTATGAGACAAGATGTCTCATACTCTACTACCATCTTCCTCTCCTCTCAACTGTATACATTTTATAGCTTATAAATCCTACACATATTTGGTGAATTTTATTTATATAAACTATACTTTAATACAATTTCCAGAATAAATGATAAGAAATATGCAAAAGGGGCACCTGGGTGGCTCAGTTGGTTGAGCATCTGGCTTCAGCTCAGGTCATGATCTTGCGGTTTGTGGGTTCGAGCCCCACATCAGGATCTGTGCTGACAGCTAGCTCAGAGCCCGGAGCCTGTCCTCAGATTCTGTGTCTCCCCCTCTCTCTCTGACCCTCCCCTACTCACGTGCTCACTTGCTCTCGCTCTCTCTCTCTCAAAAATAAGTAACACATTAAAAAAAATTTTTAAAGTAACAAAAAACGGTAGTTATCTTTTTGTCATTTTAGCTTTTTAAAAAATCTTCAATAAGTCTTCTAAATTTTTATATGTCAGTTACCTAAATTTAAAAATGACTGATAATGATCAAATAGTATTTAAATAAAAATGATACATCGCACACTAAAATACTTCATTCAGAAATTACACATGCTTAAGTTACAATATGCTTAGAAAATAATCAGCAAAATTTGAGTCATAAAATCTAGTACAGGTATGAGCCTGATAAATGTCTATGAAAATTGTTAAACACCCACATGCACATATTGCTTTGAAGGCATATTATATTAGGAACAGATGTTTGTGTTTAAGAGAATTGCATACGTTTTAGCATTTGAGCAGCCTTCATCTTGACAGATTGATTTTAAAATATACCAAGCTTGTATCACTTAATGAGTCACCAAAATGTGAGTAATGTCATGCCTATTCAGTCTTTGAAAAACCTTAAACATTTAGATATTAAACACTCTTCTTTTCCTCTTTAAAAAGAAAAATGAAGAAAACATACAGTAAGGAAATAAAATAAGCCAATCAATAGCTTAATGTTTTGAAAATTTCACACATATATATACTTGTTATTTGTATATATGCAC
>NW_021884281.1:0-688 GCF_006229205.1 Suricata suricatta
TTTGAGAATACTGAAGTCATACCATCCATCTTTCCTGACAACAATGCTATGAAACTAGAGATCAACCACCAAAAAAGAAAAAACCTGGAAAGAACACAAATACATAGAGGTTTAATAACATGCTATTAAAAATGAGTGAATCAACTAATAAACAAGAAAACAAAAATTACATGAAAACATGTGAAAATGAAAACACAAAAGTCCAAAATCATTGGGATGCAGCAAAAGTGTTTCTAAGAGGGAGTTTACAGCAATACAAGTCTACCTCAGGAAACAAGAAAAATCTCAAATAAACAATCTAACCCTTACATCTAAAGGAGCTAGAGAAAGAAGAATAAACAAAAACTAACCTAGAAAAAGAAAGAAAATAATGAGAGCAGAAATAAATATTATAGAAACTAAAAAAGCAACAGAACAAATCAATGAAACCAGGAACTGGTTCCTTTGAAAAGATTCGCAAAATGGATAAATCTTTAGAAAGACTCAGTAAAAAAAAAGAGAGAGCGAAAGGCATGAGGGTGGCTCAAACACTCAACTTCAGCTCATGTCGGGATCTTGCAGTTTGTGGGTTCAAGCCCCATGTGGGGCTCTGTGCTGACAGTTCAGATCCTGAAGTCTGCTTCAGATTCTGTGTCTCCCTCTCTCTCTGTCCCACCCCCTGCTCAAACATTTTCCCCCTCTCAAAAAT
>NW_021884282.1:0-688 GCF_006229205.1 Suricata suricatta
GAACTAGTGAGCACTGTGAGGTCAGCAGAGTCCAGAGCAGCAGGAGACAACGGTGTGGTGTTAAGGAAGTTGAGGGAGAAGAGGGATTCATGTCCGGGCTTAAGACCTGCTGTTACCTCTGGGACATTTGAAAATGCAGTTTCAGCAGTTGAGGTGGAAACCAGTTTGCAGGGGATTCACTTTTATTGGCTGGTGAGGAATCAAAAGCCTGGACAAGAGCCTGATTGTTCAAGAATTCTGATGACGAAATGTAGGGGAGATGTAGGGCAAGGCTTGCATCATCTGTAGCATCAGGGGAAGATGCTTTCAAGGTAGGAGTGATCTGTGTGCGTTCAGGGACACAGAAGTATTTTGATGTGCAAAAGGACAGATGCAGGTGCTTAGGGGAGAGAGAGAGACATCCAGGTTAGCTCTCTATGAGGCCGGAAGTAGGCTCTGTCTCCAAAGACTGTTTCTGAATTAGGAGACAAGTTTGCATGCACCTTGGCGAATTTGTTTTAACCTGGTTGGCTTGTTTGTTGGAATATTCTCCATCTTTCATGTTCTTTCAACTTTTTTATTGGGAGACATTCTGAGACTGTGAACTATCTGGTACGTCCAACGTTTCCAGCTGTTCCCTGGAAACAAGCAGCTTGCATGCCGTACAGGCCCTGCCACTTGGGGACACCCTATGGGCTGGTGTCTGATT
>NW_021884283.1:0-688 GCF_006229205.1 Suricata suricatta
TGCTTTGGATTCTGTGTCTCCCTCTCTCTCTGCCCCTCCTCTGATCAGGCTCTGTTGCTCTCTCTCTAAAACTAAATACACATTAAAAAAATTTTTTAAGTGCCCAAAGTTTCTGAAACATCAACAATTGACTCCCCCCTCATTAGCAACCTGGATGCTCTTTGCAAAACATACTTACCTCAGGACCTTTGCACTTACATGCAGCATTCCCTGCCTAGTCTGTTCTTTCCCCAGATAACTGTGTGATTACCTCCCCACTTCCTTCCGCTCCTGTGCAGGGATCAATTTGTCCCTTATCAAAAGACTTTCTCTGGCGTTCTATACAAAATCACAGCACCCTTTTTCCTCAGTCCTTCCTAACCTCCTCACCCTGCTGTACTTTTCTCCAGAGCTCCTGGCACCACGGTAGTCCAGATAAGCCAGGTAGCGTTACCTGTTATCTGTTTATTTATTGCCCATCCTCCCTCACTGGAAACTCCGTGAGGACAAGGATTTCCCTCCATTGTGTTCACCGATCCCCAGTTAAATTGTGTCCGGCAGAGAGTTGGTGCTGAATTCGTCTTTGTAGACTGACTCAGCGCTTACCGCTCTCCGCAGCCTGCGCTGGGCAGCCGCCATTGTTATCTCTCTGCTCCTAACAGCAGGCCGGCTGTGAGGACTCGTTTCAGAGAACTCCTTCCTGCACTGT
>NW_021884284.1:0-688 GCF_006229205.1 Suricata suricatta
CTTCTGGCTTAGTGCGGGGCAGGGAAAGTGTATGTTACACAACTGAATGGCTAAATAAAGCAATATGAAAGCATGGGAGAGGCTTTGATTGCTTCCTCTCTATCTGAGGCAGGAAGTCCTTCCCAGAAGGCCAGAAGGCGGGAGCTCATATTCCTTCACTACCTTCTCATGTGCTAATCCCCCAGGGACTGACGCCCCAGCTGCTGAACTGGAAAGAGAAAGAGGGTGGAGGTAACTGGAGATGCGCTCATTTCCTTCTCTCTTCTTTCTGGGTGTCAAGTAATATTTCATAAAGATAAGTCAAGTTCCACTGGTAAAAGCATTTAGAGTATTGAGACAAGCCAAGAACACATGACACAGCAAAATTGTAGTCGGGAGGGGAGGGAAGTAGGGAAAGTAGAATGTACTGATAGATTATAACTCTGTCAGTTACAGACATCATTCAGAGGAATAACGGCCTATGTGTGTAATATAAAGTCATAGCTATAAAGGTAACCACCAGGACAAAAAAAATCCAATCTTCAAATTAATCAGGACAAATACAAACATAAACTCAAACAACAATAGCAAAAAATCACACAGAATATATATTTTAGAATAATAAAAATTAAAAGCAGAACACAACATAGTAAGACAACAAAGTTTGATCATTTTCTTTCTGTCAGGTACAAGAGACTTGGAAATCTGC
>NW_021884285.1:0-688 GCF_006229205.1 Suricata suricatta
ATTCAGCAGTGTAAACTCGACCTTAAAAAGCTACAGCAGATCTATGTGGTTCTGTGACAAGGTTTCTCAAACCTTGAAAGAAAAGACATTCAGTTTACATACTCTCTTCCAGAAATGGAGAGAAAAACACTCAGTTCCTCTTACACTACCTTGTACCGACCTTCAAAGAAAAAACAATGTAAGACTTAAAAGCCTACTTCCCAACCTCACAGGGCATAACTGTAAAAATCCTAAATAAAGGGAAATTAAAACATCAAAAATCTTATTAGTTAAACTCACCACATTAAAAGATTATATTATAAGGAAAAAATGATAATTTAGATACAGAAAAGGCTCTGATCATTAAAGCTCCTCACAAACTAGGACCATAAAGGAAGTTTTCTGATAAATTGTAACTATCAAAATATTACAGGGGCACCTGGGTGGTTCAGTCAGTTGAGCATCCGACTTCGGTTCAGGTCATGATCTCACAGTCCGTGGGCTCAAGCCGAGTCGGGCTGTGTGCTGACAGCTCAGAGCCTGAAACCTGCGTTAGATTCTGTGTCTCCCTCTCTCTCTGTTCCTCCCACTCTGTCTCTCTCTGTCTCTGTCTCTCTCTCTCAAAAATAAAGAATTTAAACATATTAATTAAAAAAATAAAACTTTTAAAGAAGAGTTTAGGCTACCTTAGGACCTCAGTGCAAGAAAA
>NW_021884286.1:0-688 GCF_006229205.1 Suricata suricatta
CAACCCCAGGTGACACAGGGCTGACCTGCATCAAAAGTTTGCAGCCTATTTGGGTTCATGTTCTCTGGGGGCGAGCGAGCTAGGAGGCCTGGGGGCAGAGCCCTCGTGGTGCCAGTCAGGAGCTTGGTGCCAGCATCGGCGTGGACAGAGAGGCTAGGCTACGGTCACGAGCAGGCACGGACCCCAGGGACTTAGCACAGTTCACTCCTCATCTGTCCTGCGTGTGGGTCACGATGGTGGGGACCCTGCCTCAAGTCCCCATTCCCACCCATCCAGGCCGTAGTCCGTGGGGCAGCTGGCATAGTGGACCGGGCTGAGTGCCTCTGCGGGGAGGAGGGGATGGCACACCCCGGAGGGTTGTGCCCTGGCCATGAGAGTGTTCCCCCCAGAATGGTTTTAAGTCTCGTTTCACCTTTCACGCATCAGAGAAAGTCAGCGGTCACTCCTAACTTGCCAAGGCCAAAGAGTCCGGTGCTCAGTCTTGTTCCCGTGGGTGCGGGGGAACTGGGCATGACCGCTGTGCCCCTGCCTGCACGTGGGTCACAGGGAGCCGGCCCCTTTCTAATGGTCTCATAGGACCCTTGTTTACAACAGAGCCCTGGGGGCTGGGCTCTGGTGCAGCTCCCTCTTCACAGGTGGAGAAACTAAGGCTGTGGGCAGTGGGCGGCGTGCCTCGGTGGGGAGAGGC
>NW_021884287.1:0-688 GCF_006229205.1 Suricata suricatta
TGACCTGAGCCAAAGCTGGACACTTAACTGACTGAGCCCCCAGGCGCCCCAAGGGCTCCGATTTCTTACCAGCATGGCTGCAGTGTCAATCCAGGTCTTCTCTGTTTGGAGAGTAACTGATTTAAAGTAACTTTACTTTGCTCCTTGAGATTTCCTGGGGGTAACATCTATACTATCAGGTCATTAAAAACATTTGGGGGCGCCTGGGTGGCTCAGTCGGTTAAGCATCCAGCTTCGGCTCAGGTCATGATCTCACGGTTCGTGAGTTCAATGCCCCCGTCCAGTTCTGGCCTGACAGCTCAGAGCCTGGAGCCTGCTTCAGATTGCGTGTCTCCCTCTCTCTCTCTGCTCCTCCCCTGCTTGTGCTCTGTCTCGCTCTCTCTCTCTCTCTCTCTCTCTCTCAACAATAAATAAATTTTTAAAAAAATCTAGCAGATTAGCTGGCATTGCGTGATCCCGCTAATAAATAGCAGTTACTCTGTTTTCTGTAAATGGTGTAACCCAGATGCCTCCGCCCACTTTAAAAAACAATTTTTTTTAACAATGTTAATTGTTCCTCTTTGTGGCACCAGTAAGTACTAAGCTACCAAGAATTCTATTTTTGGCCCCCTAAAATTGTAGATTTTATTGTGACATTTCACTGAAATGTCATGGGGAATAGGATTTTCAAAGAAATTTTGTTTTGTTT
>NW_021884288.1:0-688 GCF_006229205.1 Suricata suricatta
CAAAAAAATATTTTTATATTCTTTAAAATAAATATTATATTAATTGGTCCCATACTTCTGGAAAGATGTCTTATCAAAAACACCCTATTAATTTGCCACTGAAAAAATGTGTGTATATTCATGATAAAAGGGAATGATAAACCCACAGAAAGAGAAATATGATAGAAAATAGCTACAAAAGCAGAATGTTCACATGAAAGGTAAGCCAGAAGAATACTTTTCTTATTTTGGTGTAAAAGATTTATTAAACTTAAATCATTGCTTTGATGCACCTGGTTTTTCATCCGTGAAACTTTTGTTGGGCACCATAGATCTCATGTAATGTAAAGTCTCTACACTTGATACACTCACAGTCAAGTAATAAGGAAAAACACATTGAGACACAGTGTTCTTTTTTTAATGTTTTATTTATTTTTGAGAGAGAGAGAGAGAGAGAGAGAAAGACAGCGTGAGCAGAGCAAGGTCAGAGAGAGAGGGAGACACAGAATCCCAAGCAGGCTCCACGCTCTGAGCTAGCTGTCAGCACAGAGGCTGACACAGGGCTTGAACCCAGGAACCATGAGATCATGACCTGAGCTGAAGTCGGACACTTAACTGACTAAGTCACCTAGGCACCCCAGACACAACTGTTCTAATATGAATTATTTTAATGCCATGGGAGCATAATTAATTCTAACTCATTGTTTTC
>NW_021884289.1:0-688 GCF_006229205.1 Suricata suricatta
GTCGTGGCTTTTTATTCTCGTTGTCAAGTCCACAGCTTCATGACTGACCTACCTTCCCCCCAGATCAGAGAACTCCCGTCACAAGAGGAGCCGCCCTTACGTATCTGAGCAATGGCATGCTAGAGAGACGGAGAGTGAGCAAAGGGTCTGAGGTCTGGAGTGTGTTCCCGGAAGGGCATTACCCCATCGGGAGGTTTGAGGTCGGGAAACTCCTTCTCGTTTATCTATGAAGCGGAAGTGATCGTGATCAGAATTATCAGAGGCAGGATGAAAAAGTCACCCGAAGACACACTGAGAACGCTAGTGAACTGTTGGTGTGTGGGTGGTCTGTGAGCGTCACCCTGCGGGGCTCCTTCTGCAGAACCCCCAAGATAAGCCGGGCATGGACTATGGTGTAAATCAGGCCCCGTGTCCTTGTTAATGTAAACTGCTGTGTTGTGGTCCCAAACTTAGGATCCAGGCTCTTGGTATTTGGAACTGTGGCTTTAAAGGCAGGGCTGACGGTCCCTGAAGCGTCACCCACGGCGGCGGTCACATGTGGAGAGCAGCAGGGCCGTGCGAGGCCTGCACTTGACCTGCCCCATGCCTCCCCGAGAGCTGCGGCCAAGTTTGTTTCTCCTCCTCCACTCTGCACCAGCCGCTCGTGCCGGAAGTGTGTGTGTGTGTGTGTGTGTGTGTGTGTGTGTGT
>NW_021884290.1:0-688 GCF_006229205.1 Suricata suricatta
GCCGGCTCTGCGTGGGTGCTGGGAGAGGAGAACGCGGCTTTGATCGGGATCTGAGGGCTGGGGTGCAGGTGGGTCGCACCGGACAAGTCATTACCGGGGAACGGACTATGAGAATAGACACGGCTGCAGAGACCTCGGGGCCCCAGAGGACTTGGCGGCTCAGAGTTCTCCAGAGGAACCGAGCCCTGGGCTGTGTGAGCGTGTGTGTTTGGAAAGAGGTTTGTTATAAGGGCGTGGCTCACGGGACTGGGGAGGCAGGCGGCTCCCAAGGTCTGCAAGGCGAGTCACCAAGCTGGGGCCCCGTGACAGCCGAGGGGCAGGGGCAGGCTGGAGGCCGCTGGGCAGGGCAAACTGTCTCTTACTGGAGAGAGGCTCAGCTTTTTGTTCTTTGCAGGCCTTCAACTGATTGCACGAGGCCCACGCACGTTAGGGAAGATAGTCTGGTTTGCACAGTCTACCGGTCCAATGTTAGTGTGGAAACATCACCACAGACACACTCACTGGGTGCTCGAGCACGTGTCCAGGCTCTCTGCGCTTCAGCGGAGGTGACACATTCAGTTAACCAGCAGGAGTCCTCATGCCATAGGCAGACTGGACCCCAGGAAACAGGTCTTACACGCCCAGTGTCCAGGTGCTCTGCCCAGGGAGGGTTTAGTGGGTGAGGCACGCATGGATGAGGTGAAGTTCG
>NW_021884291.1:0-1473 GCF_006229205.1 Suricata suricatta
GGGGCAGTCAGGACAGGCCCAAGACAAAGAGAAACGGGTGGGTTACGAGGCCGCTGGGCAGGGGCCAGGGACCAGCCTGGAGGGGAGGAGGGGAGGTTGTGTCTCTAACACGGAGCACCCTACTGGGGAGCCAGGTCTCTCGGCTGGGCAGGGGGCTGGACCACGTGACCGCACAACACACGAGGTGAATGCACCAAATGCCTCTCAGGTGCACACTTTAAATAGGTCAGTGGTTAACTTTAGGTCACGTGAATTTCCCTGAAATAAAAAGATTGGTTAGCAGGGTCCCCGCCCTCAGACACCCCCCTGGTGACCCCTCCTAGAGGGTGTGCGGCCTTCTGAACAGCAGGCAGGTCCCCTCTGCCCTTGGCTCCTGGGACGGTGCCCAGCGGGCTGAGCTGGAGTTCCCTGCTGCCCGCCCGAGGCGTGGGTGGGTGGGGTCAAGAGGCAGCAGCATGAGGGCTGTTTGCACACCTGCCAAGGCCCTTGAGCGGGAGACCACTGCCCTCCAGGTGGGTCCGGGGCTCTGCGTCCTCACACCGCCTCGGCAGGTGTAGCGAATGCGCACCATACCCTGGGCACCAGGCAGGGCCGTGAACTCAGGCTGAGGGTCAGGGAGACTCCGCATCGGCCCCTCCCGTTTGGAGCCCTGGTGGGGGCAGAGCCCATGCCCGCGCCAAGCCTGGGAATGCAGATCGCACTTCGCCTGGTCTCCCCGCAGCCGGCGTGTTGGGCAGCACGGCGCTGGGGCAAGTGCAGGCCCTGAGGCCGGCAGAGGGCCAGCCCCACAGCCTGACCGTGGGGTCTGTCCTTCCGGGGCTTGCTCCTTTGCCGGCCCCTGCTGCAACTTCCCGATGCCTCGCCTGCGTAACGTTTTGCTTCCCTGTCACTGATGTTCACAAGGGCCCCACCAGCCCCGCAGGCAGTGGCCAGGAGGGCCAGCCCGACCCATGGATGCGTGAGCCGGGGCACGTGGCACTGGCCACTGCCTCCATCACACGCACCGGTTCGCTCCGCCCTGTGATGTAACAGAGGCTCCAACCGTGCTTTGTTTTTTAAAATATTTTAAAGATTCTTTATTTTGTAAAGAGAGAAAGAGCGCACGCGAGCATGTGTGCACAAGTAGGGGAGGGGCGGAGGGAGGGGGGGAGTCCCAAGCAGGCTCTGTGCTGCCGGCAGAACACACAAACCGTGAGATCAAGACCTGAGCCAAGATCAAGAGTGGGACACGAACTGGCCGAGCCACCCGGGGGCCTTGCCGATCTTGCTCCCAAAGAGCCACACGCCGGGCAGCTGTGCAGAGTGGTACACGGCACCCGCTGCGGGCGGAGGCCTGGGCCGGCCGCAGAGTGGAGGCGAGACGGCGGGCAGCAAGCACAGACACCCTTAACCTCCGTGACGAAGGTTCTCACTGTAACGCCCCCAGAAGTGGACACCTACAGGCCGCCTGGGGGGCTCGGTTCGTTAAGCGTC
>NW_021884292.1:0-688 GCF_006229205.1 Suricata suricatta
GAAAATACACAGCAAAAAGAAAATTTTTAACATAATGTTAACTTATTTACACTATTTTGTTCAATATATTTCTTAAATATCTATGCTACATTAAAATGAATTTGTCTAAGAGTAAACTTACAAAAATTATATTAGTACATTATGAAACCAAAAATATCTAGTATGCTTTCAGAAAAAGTTCTGAGAATACTGAACATTCATGCCATTTCTTAATACCTAAATAGATTATCATGGTAGAGATTTATATTTTATAACATTCTTACCTAAATTCAAATTTCAGAAATGTTATATGCACTATTCACCAAAACATAGTCAAGCATATCTTCTTATATATAAATGTATTTCTTGAAAACTGATCCATGAAGTAAATTTAAGATTGCACAATTTAATTTTTTAATTAGAAACTAATGTTTGGTATATAAGAAATGGCAAGCTATAGCCAGCCTACCATTATTCGCAATATAAATAGAATTTAAATCTTAGGGAAATACTTTAATTTCTTGCTTTATAAATATATTTATTAAATTATTTTTTAACTCATTTGGCAAGGTCTTATACTTACCTCTTCAAATGTATACATAATGTGCTTTAATTCTAGAGAATGGGCTCTGCTTGAGTCTTCCCACTCATCAAATCAAAAGTCTGAATTATATCTATATAGGTCTCTGTCTCTCCAGGCAGTTTTTGC
>NW_021884293.1:0-688 GCF_006229205.1 Suricata suricatta
TGCATACCATAAAGTTGTTTCTTTTTCTTTACAAGCCATTCAGATAAGATTTGGCTCAATGGGAGGGAGAAAATTCTTGATGGGAAAAAAAAAGAGCCTGAATTGGCCTGGATATGACTATGGAGACTACAAATGTAGAGGGTTTCTTGTTCTGTACTGTATTTTTCACAGTAGCTAGCATCCTTGAAAATTGCACTTGCTCACATTCCTATAAAACTCTGCAATCCGTCTGTCACTAAGCTTATTTCATTTTAAGATTGCTCATAAGTGAGACTAACTATTGTACTTTATTCTTTAATGTGTTGCAAAATATAGTCTCTTGCCATCTGTGAAAAGAACCTCTTCTGATTTTCTACACCAAAGGTGCAAAATTGTATCAATGTACCATGTTTTTAACTCCAGACTAGTTTTAATTATGAGTGTATATTATGGGTATATATAATTATATATATAATATTATATTAAATATATATTTATATTAAATTACATATATATATGTATACATATTTATATATAATTTTAGAGAGAGAAAGAGCAGGGGAGAGACAGAGGGAGAGAATCCCAAGCTGGCTCCATGGTTAGCATGAGGCCCAACACAGGACTCGATCTCACAAACCCTGAGATCATGTCTTGAGCCAAAATCAAGAGTGGGGCGCTCACCTAACTGAGCCACCCAGGTGCCCTAAGG
>NW_021884294.1:0-688 GCF_006229205.1 Suricata suricatta
AGTAAATTTCAGATGTGTGTATCAAAGACAAAGTTGCTTTCTGCAACTCCATGTTTAGTCAAGATATTGAATTTTAATTAAACTCAATGAAATGCCACTTTTCCCTGTGCCTACACTTTGATTTTTGGTATTAAACTGCCACACTGCCATCTAAGAAAAAAATATGCAATGATTTTGAAATCTAGTCAAGCAACACTGAAATTATTTCTTTCATTCCTTTCACATATGGAGAAAGTCTTCTTCCGGTTGCACATTATGTAGCACTTATGAGCACACTTTTATCCTAATGATGAGAATGTTTCATTTGCAGGCCAAAAGACAATGGATATAATTACATATTCTTCCATGAATCAAATCATAATGGAATTAAACTGTGTTTGTAGGTTTGACATCTTGCTATTGTGGCTTAAGAAAGTAAAGACCAATGTTACATATTTATTAAATATGTAAAATTCAGATCAATTTGGCAGTGTTTTTATTTATTTATTTCTTAGCACTTACACACCTCAAATGAAACCTTTCCTCAAATTCAAGTTTATGAATTCTATAAAGAGTCACTTTGGTTGGACTGGAAAAGGGAGCATGGAAACTATCTTACTAGGGTCCTCTTTCTCTTGACTTACTATTTTTTCCTCAATGGCCATATCTGAAGATGTATCCCCAAAGCTCCTAAAACAAAACCAGAAAA
>NW_021884295.1:0-688 GCF_006229205.1 Suricata suricatta
AGTAAATTTCAGATGTGTGTATCAAAGACAAAGTTGCTTTCTGCAACTCCATGTTTAGTCAAGATATTGAATTTTAATTAAACTCAACGAAATGCCACTTTTCCCTGTGCCTACACTTTGATTTTTGGTATTAAACTGCCACACTGCCATCTAAGAAAAAAATATGCAATGATTTTGAAATCTAGTCAAGCAACACTGAAATTATTTCTTTCATTCCTTTCACATATGGAGAAAGTCTTCTTCCGGTTGCACATTATGTAGCACTTATGAGCACACTTTTATCCTAATGATGAGAATGTTTCATTTGCAGGCCAAAAGACAATGGATATAATTACATATTCTTCCATGAATCAAATCATAATGGAATTAAACTGTGTTTGTAGGTTTGACATCTTGCTATTGTGGCTTAAGAAAGTAAAGACCAACGTTACATATTTATTAAATATGTAAAATTCAGATCAATTTGGCAGTGTTTTTATTTATTTATTCCTTAGCACTTACACACCTCAAATGAAACCTTTCCTCAAATTCAAGTTTATGAATTCTATAAAGAGTCACTTTGGTTGGACTGGAAAAGGGAGCATGGAAACTATCTTACTAGGGTCCTCTTTCTCTTGACTTACTATTTTTTCCTCAATGGCCATATCTGAAGATGTATCCCCAAAGCTCCTAAAACAAAACCAGAAAA
>NW_021884296.1:0-687 GCF_006229205.1 Suricata suricatta
TGTGAGCTGCCCTTAGCCAATACTCCCAGTGGCTGGGAAGCGCCTGCCGGGCTGTTGCGGTGTGCATCACAGCAGGCTCCACTCTAGCCAACTGCTAAAGCCATATGTAGGCTTTCCAGGCTGATTTCTTAGAGTAGACATCGATTATATACACATTTTTAATTTTTTAAATATTTATTTATTTTTGAGAGAGAGAGAGAGAGAGAGAGAGAGAGAGAGAGAAAGTAAGCAGAAGAAGGGCAGAGAAAGAGAGGGAGACAGAGAATCTAGAGCCAGCTTTGTGCTGATAGCAGCAAGCCCAACGTGGGGCTCAGACTCCTAAACTGTGAGATCACGACCTGAGCCAAAGTCAGACATTCAACCAACTGAGCCACCCAGGCACCCCTAGACATCTGTATCTACTCATATCACTTCTCCCTGCTGAGAAAAACATTAATCTTTTCCTAGGAAATTATTTCCTTCTAATCCAATCATGTGCTCTGAACTTGTGTAACCATTTTCCTAAATATCCTAACTCCCTCTGCAGCTATTGTTGATGGTCGCAAAGATGAGTACCTGACCTCAGCAAGATGAAATAGCAAGCTCCTCACCTCCCTCTTTAACTGCAATGACTAGCTCTTTAATCAATGTAGGTCCATTGAAGCCCTTTTTTATGAGTTTTTGTAATAGTTTTATTGTGATATAATT
>NW_021884297.1:0-687 GCF_006229205.1 Suricata suricatta
CAGAGTCTATGGACCTCCCGGTCCGTCCCAGCCCTGCTGCTCTCGCTGCATGGCCCTATGCTAGTCTTCTGCAGCCACTGCGGGCTTCGAGTGACAGATCAGGGAACACAACGCCTGCCTCATGGTCTCCCAGGATCAGAGCTGCTGAGGGGTGGCAGTCATGGCCCGAGCTGTGGGCCCTCAGTGTTACTGAGAAGGGGTTACCATGGGGAATGGAGGCTGCGTTGACATGGAGAGAGATATTGCAAGTGTTTGTTTTTCTTTGTTAGGACAGCAAGACAGGGAGGGATGTCTTCTGATTGTCGGGCATTTGGGGGCTGTGCAAGAAAGGGGCCGAATGGTACAGATGCTGCCTGTTCACAAAGGGCCTTCTGGTGACTCAGACACACCTGGGAGCAGGTCCTGAGCTACCGGGGACCCGGGGGGAGCATTTCCCACAGGGCAGGTGTCTCCCCACCCGCTCGTCCAGGAGGGTAGACAGTGCGGACAGGGGGTCATGTCTGGGGTCTTTGGGGAGGCTCCCAGTGTGAGCGCTGGCCAAGGTGGCCTCCTCCAAGCAGGCAGGCTGTCTTGATGAGAGGGGCGGGGACAGATCTTCTCATCTGGAGGCCAGAGCAAGGAAATCACTCCAGGACACGTGCAAACTCCATCTCTTCCTGTAAATGTCCCTGTCCTGCTGAAATTCCC
>NW_021884298.1:0-687 GCF_006229205.1 Suricata suricatta
ATTAATTCCCACCCTTCTGTCACCTAGAGAACTAAAACTGATGAGCCTAGTAATTTCAGGATGCCCATCCTGGACAGTCAGGTGTATGAATTCAAGGGCTGTCCATATGTATTTTTTGATACCAGGTAGATTTAAATTTTATATTGATGGGGGTCAGGGGGAATCACTAAATGCATCACCAAGTCTTTTCAGTTGCCCTGATACTTTTCTACACCATCTCCAGCTTCTAGAGCACAAACTTTATTTTCTAATACCTATGATTTTTTATAGATTTCTGAAGTTTTTACTTCCTACTTGGGTGAAATTTTTAAAATTTTGATCCTCCACTCCTTTTCCCTCCTCCCCAACTTCTCCTTACACAACAACCATGTATTCTTCACAGCCGAGGTCCCTGTGCTGAATTGTGCTTGGGAGTTTAATCTTTCTAGTAACTAAGTGAAGAATGGGCAACCGGCTGGGTGTCCGTGCTGAAATGCAGGTCCCATTGTACTATGTGACGTCATCTCTGCCCCCAGGCAGTTTCATTCCCTCTGACCCCCATCAATATAAAATTTAAATCTACCTGGTATCAAAAAATACATATGGACAGCCCTTGAATTCATACACCTGACTGTCCAGGATGGGCATCCTGAAATTACTAGGCTCATCAGTTTTAGTTCTCTAGGTGACAGAAGGGTGGGAATTAAT
>NW_021884299.1:0-687 GCF_006229205.1 Suricata suricatta
TGAATGGAGCCAAAATCAAGAGACCTGTGCTCAACTGACTGAGCCACCCAGGTGCCCTTTGATTTTTGAACAATTTTTTTTTTTTATAACTTTCAACCTTCACTTGTCACTTTGAAGTCTTCTTTCTGAGATTACAATTTTTTTATTATTTAAAATAATTTTTTTAGTATAGCTGACATACAATGTTACATTAATTTCAGGTGTACAGCATAGTGATTCTACAAGTTTATCCATTATAGTCTTTATTTTGAATATGGCATATAGCTTTTATAACCCAATGTTAATTTATTAAAAAATTTTTTAATGTTTTAATTTATTTTTGAGAGAGAGAGAGACAGCATGAACAAGGGAGGGTCAGAGTGAGAGGGGGACACAGAATCTGAAGACAGGCTCCAGGCTCTGAGCTAATTGTCAGCACAGAGTCCGACGCGGGGCTTGAATCCATGAACCGTGAGATCATGACCTGAGCCGGAGCCAGACACTCAACAGACTGAGCCACCCAGGGGCCCCTTATAACCCAATCTTAATGTCGTTTCCTTTTAAGTGATGAGTTTATATTTCTATTGAAGTTTTCGGCAATGTTGTTGAAAAAATTTTTCTTTTATTTCTTTTTACTTTTTTTCTCTTTCTTAGTGCTATTTTGTTTTCTACCTATTGTTTGTGCAAGACTGTTATGGTGGTCTTACA
>NW_021884300.1:0-687 GCF_006229205.1 Suricata suricatta
TCCCCTTTCTCCACATCCTTTCCAACACCTGTTGTTTCTTGTGTAGTTGATTTTAGCCATTCTGACAGGTTTGAGGTGATATCTCATTGTAGTTTTTTTCCATAATATTTTATTGTCAAATTCTTTTCCATACAACACCCAGTGCTCTTCCCCATAAGTGCCCTCCACCATCACCACCACCTCTTTTCCCCCCTCCCCCTCCCCCTTCAACTCTCAGTTCATTTTCAGCATTCAGTAGTCTCTCAAGTTTTGCATCCCTCTCTCTCTCCCCAACTCTCTCTCCCTCCTCCGCTCCCTCTGGTTCTCCAGTAGGTCTCTTCTGTTTTCCTGTTAGACCTATGAGAGCAAACATATGGTTTCTGTCCTTCTCTGCCTGGCTTACTTCGCTCAGCATGACACCCTCAAGGTCCATCTACTTTCCTACAAATGGCCACATTTCATTCTTTCTCATTGCCATATAGTACTCCATCGTGTATGTATACCACATCTTCTTGATCCACTCATCAGGTGATGGACATTTAGGCTCTTTCCATGTTTTGGCTATTGTGGACATTGCTGCTATGAACATTGGGGTACATGTGCTCCTATGCATCAGCACTTCTGTATCCCTTGGGTAAATCCCCAGCAATGTTATTGCTGGGTCATAAGGGAGTTCTATCGATAGTTTTTTGAGGAACCTCCACACTG
>NW_021884301.1:0-687 GCF_006229205.1 Suricata suricatta
ATATTTTGATTTGGCTAAGTTCCTTTAGGTAATTTAGATAATATTTATTCATTCAAATATAGATTTGATATTAGCTATGGCTTCCTTCTCCCTCAGAAATATGAGTGAACTTGGTTTAAATTCCATTTTCTAACCCAATATCAATCCAAAATGTTGTCCATTGTTTCTATCCATTCCCAAGATTGGCTTACTTCTCTTTATCTCATCCATCTGGCTTTTATGCTGTCTCAGTCCAACTGACAGTAGTCTTAGGTACAGAATTCAGTTTTTATGTAGTTATTATTGATTTTTTAATTTTTTTAATTATTTTAATGTTTATTTATTTGTTTTGAGACAGAAATAAAGCATGTAGGGGTGGGGGAGAGAGGGAGGAGAGAGAATCCCAGACAGGCTCTGTGCTGCCAGCACAGAGCCCCATGCAGGGCTCCGTCTCACATATCATGAGACCATGACCTAAATCAAAATCAAGTCAGATGCTCAACATACTGAGCCACCCAGATGCCCCTATTTTTTTATTTTTTAAAGAATTTTACTTAATACAGAGAGGTGAGAGCATCACACAGCCCTCCCCCATAATGTACGCCGCCTTATCACAGTGCATTCTGTTTTATCCTGTAGTGCACAGCACTGCACTATCTAAAGTGATATTGTTCCTTTACTCAATTATTTTGCAATATTTACATCAAT
>NW_021884302.1:0-1473 GCF_006229205.1 Suricata suricatta
AGAGAAAGTATGTGTATGTACAAATATATACCTACACAGAAAATCAGATATGTCAAATGGTGTTGAAAATTAAGAAAAAGGTTTTATAAAGGGATAGATTTACTAGACTGAATCCTATTTTAGATAGGTTGTTAGGAAGGTCTCTGATAATGTGGCATTTGGTCAAAGATGTAAAGGAACTAGAGAAGGAAGCCATGGAGATATCTAGAAAAGCATTCAAGATACAATAGATACAAAGACCTTGAAATTGGTACATGCTTGCTATATTCAAGGAACATTAAGGAAGCCAGTACAGCTGGTGTGGAACGAGTGACAGAGAGAGAATTGTACATTTAATCAGGGTTTAGCCAGGACCTGATGATGTTTAGCTTTTTCAGAGTAAGTTCCTTGGATTTTATTGATGTCCATTTAAAAATTACTTTCCAACTACCCCTACAATGAGAAGTGGCCATAATCTAAGTTCTGGACAATGAAATGCAAGCAGAAGAGGTGTCCAAAATTTCTTCAAAAGAAGGAATTATCATTTATCCCTCCTGCTCACACGAAGAGGAAGCATACTGAAGTTGGAAAAGCATCAGGAGATCAGGGGCGTGGGTCTCTAATGAGTGTGCCATATGAGGTCTGGACTGTCTACCTCTGTATACCTGGGATTTTTTTTTCTTAATGTATGAGAGTTTCTTTTGGGGTGTACTTTGTTACATGAAGTCAGAATTAATCCAGTGTGGGCTGGGGAAGGCCTTGGTTTTGGACATGAAGAGTTTATTAGATATCCAAGTATAAGTGTTGAGTAGGCAATTAGGTATATTAATCTGGAGGTCAGAAGAAGTCTAAGAGTTGTCAGCTATCAGATTTGAAGCTATGGAATTAGAGAATGCTTTCACCTAGAAAGTGAATGTAGAGAGAAAATAGAGATGTTCAAGGACTAAGCCCTAGAGCATGCCATCATTTAGTTTCTTGTTTTGTAGGCTTCCCCCTGATGTGGACTCCAGTTACATAGTCATACAAGGTAGGCAACATCAGTGTCTGAAAAGTAATAGAAAGCACACCTTTGTGCCCTAAGGAACTAGGAAAAGAGGTCCTTGGAAGTGTAGGGAAAATCATAGAGAACAAACAGTCAAAAGAAGAGGATTATATGGTCCCATGTTTGAACTCACAGAAGTCTCAACCTGAGCAACACATTTCATGGGCAGACCTGAGCCCATCGAGAGAACTAAACTCATTTAAACCACTGCCCATGTCTAAAAGTCATTTGTTAATGTCTCACACAGGGCAGACCAAAATACAGGCTTTGAGAAGGTAACTTTGAGAAGTGATTTGAATCACTAAGAGAATTTGCAATCTGAACCTGAGTTGATTGCCCTCTAAACAAAAAAAAAAAATCAACAATCTCCAGCAGAATAATAACAGGGACTTTGAGCCGGTACAATGTAACATTCACAATATCTAGGGCACAGTTCAAAATTGTTAAACATA
>NW_021884303.1:0-687 GCF_006229205.1 Suricata suricatta
TCCTTCGAAGCACTACAGCCTGTTATTTAATTGCACACACCCTTGCGCCACCCAACTTATTTCAGAAAGAAGAAATAAACACTGCAAGGGTTGAAGCAAGGGTCTCTTGTTAATATGTCCTACCCCGTGCTAGGCACAAAGAGGCACTTTATTAAAAATCTGTCAAGTTGAAAAAATTAAAGAATAATGGATCAGAAGTAAAAATGCCCTAGAAGAACCAGTCTGCTTAACAGTTTCTTGGATTGTCCATGTGTACTAAAAACTTGGACTAGATGAGTTAAAAGCAGGCTGCCTTTTTACATAGTAAAGCAGACTATATTCAATTAACAGGCTTTAACAAGTTATCCCTCTTAATTTTATTTTTTTTTCTCTTTAAGAAATATTTTTAAATATTTTATTGTCTAATTGTTTTCCATACAACACCCAGTGCTCTTCCCCACAAGTGCCCTCCTCCATCACCACCACCTCCTTTCCCCCCTTCCCCCTCCCCCTTCAACTCTCAGTTCATTTTCAGCATTCAATAGTCTCTCAAGTTTTGCGTCCCTCTCTCTCCCCAACTCTCTCTCCCTCCTCCGTTCCCCCTGGTTCTCCATTAGGTCTCTCCTGTTCTCCTGTTAGACCTGAGTGCAAACATATGGTGTCTGTCCTTCTCCACCTGACTTATTTCACTTAGCATGACACCCTCGA
>NW_021884304.1:0-687 GCF_006229205.1 Suricata suricatta
GGTGGCTTAGCCGGTTAAGTGTCTGACTCATGATCTCAGCTTGGGTTGTGACACGGTCTGTGGGATGCAGCCACATGTGGGGCTCCGTGCTGTCAGCGTGGAGCCTGCTTGGGATTCTCTCTCCCTCTTTCTCTGACTCTCTGCTGCTCACACTCTCTCTCTCAAAATAATTAAATTTAAAATAAAATAAAATAAAATACGCCTTTGAGACAACTATGATGGTGGTGGTCAGCACTGCTAATGTTATTTTCTGGATCATAAAACCAAGACTCAGAGATGTCAGATCACTTGGGCAGGGGTCTCCCAGCCAGGAGAGAGTGGGGCTGGGCTCCAAACCCGAGTCATCCAACGCCAGGACCCAAGCTCTTAGACAGAAGCTCATGTGGCCTCCTGTGGAAGCTACATCAAGATCAGAAAACACGGGAGCAGAAAATTCACCACTTACATAGGACTAGAAGCAGTGGCCATGTTACCTAGTGGACCCAGTCCCACCTGGGTGGCTCATTCGGGTGAGTGACCGACTTCAGCTCAGGTCACGATCTCACAGTTTATGGGTTCAGGCCCCGCGTCGGGCTCTGTGCTGCCAACTTGGAGCCTGGAGTCTGCTTCAGATTCTGTGTCTCCTTCTCTCTCTGCCCCTACCTCATTCATTCTCAGTCTCTCATTAATAAATAAATGTAAAAAAAA
>NW_021884305.1:0-687 GCF_006229205.1 Suricata suricatta
GGCTGTCAGTTAAGTGTCTGACTTAGGCTCCGGTCATGATCTCGCGGTTCGCGGTTCGTGCATCCGGGCTCTCTGCTGTCAACACAGAGCCTGCTTCAGATTCTCCCTCTCTCTGTCCCTCCCCTGCTAGCACTCAGTCTCTCTTAAATAAATAACCTTAATAATAATAAATAAAATGCTTTTAAATTCTACCTAATAATAAAATCATGTTTTTGTTTGATTTTCAACCTCGCACTTTTGTAGAGTTGATAATAGATTTGAATCTTTCAAGTTAGGAACTCTCCATTCTCTTTGCAACCAGTAACTTTATTTGTCACACAGCTGACCAGGAGTTGCGGAATAGCTGTAATCAGAACAGTGAAGCTAATGAGACACACCATCATAGCATGCAATGGCCGCTCACAGACAAGCATGTTTTGGGGTGACTGGGTGGCTCAGTCAGTTGAATGTCCAACTTTGGCTCAGACCTTGATCTCGAGGTTCATGAGTTTGAGCCCTGCTTCAGGCCCTGTGCTGACAACTCAGCCTGGAGCCTGCTCCTTCGGATTCTGTGTCTCCCGCTCTCCCTGTCCTGCCCCTGCTTGCATTCTCTCTGTCTCTCTCTTCTCTCTCCCTTTCTCTCTCTCTCTCAAAATAAATAAACATTGAAAAATTGAACTAAAGAAAACAAGTATGTGTTCATACATC
>NW_021884306.1:0-687 GCF_006229205.1 Suricata suricatta
GCAGGAGGAGGAGGAGGAGAAGAAGAAGAAGAAGAAGAAGGAGGAGGAGGAGGAGGAGGAGGAGGAGGAGGAGGAGGAGGAGGAAATCCTGCCAAACACGACCGGAGGGCTGTTTCTTGAAGACCTGACACTCGGTGAAGTAAGCCAGTCACAGAAGAACCCGAAAGCGGGGCTCCAGCCACTCAAGGGGTGGTGAGGAGTCAGATGCGGAGAAGCAGAGAAGGATGGTGCAGGGGAGAAGTTCAGGAGAGGTTCACGCGATAAGATAAGATAGGATAACATCATTTAGAAGGCGGCGCTGAGGGCGCCCGGCCGCGGAGACACGGAGCTGCCAAGCCAGAGACGTGCTCTGTCAATACGTCCAATCTACTGGAAGGGAGATTTGTAACTCCTACAGAACTAGCCCCGTGTGCATATTTGTGTGCGTGAGAGAGAGAGAGAGAGAGGGAGAGTGTGTGTGGGTTTTAGCAAGTTCACAGCACTGGCTCTGGCTTCGCTCAGCGGGGTAAAAGAAAAGACCCGAAGGTGTCTCTGCAGACCTCGTCTTTAGGGGACACGGAGGAAGGCACGGCCGCCCAACCCCCTGATCCCGGCTTGCGCGGAAGGAGGCCGGGAGCTGCCGGCGGCCAAGCAGCCGCACTCACGTGACCTCACTTCATCTTCAGGACAGACGGCGCGGCAGGAACC
>NW_021884307.1:0-687 GCF_006229205.1 Suricata suricatta
GCATATGCATGTGTGCACACACGTGGGCACACACTTCAAAGTAACAACTCTGTGAGGCTCTGCCAGAAACAGAACTACGGACCAAAGTTGCCTGATTCAGGAACCTTCTTTCTGACTGTGCCCCTCAGTTGGTCTCCTAAGGAGATCAATTCTCTTGCCATTGGTAAGAAAAAACCCAATGATGTTATTACAACACCCCTGCTATGGGGCAAAACAACCTATAGGCTCATTTCTATTTGGTTCTCCGTATGGAACAGGAAGAAATTTCCACTTATCCTTCTGGTTCCTATCTGCCTTCATCATTGGGAAATAATGATTTATTACTAAGTGTTGTAAAAGGAAAATACATTGGAATGAGGTTGTTACCTGGCCAAAGCCGTATATGATCCCAGTGATCTTGCTCCTGGAGAATGGAGTGTCTGTAACCATTTGGCTGCGAGAACAACTTTGAAAGAAAATAGAAGCATCCGTCTTCCTTTGGAAACAGAAAACCTCAACACTTGCATCCCTCTGCCTGAGAACTAAAATATGCTAATAAGAAAGGAAATCCCCCAATGGAATATTCTACAACCAATAAAAAGGAATTCTACAACCAAGAAAAAAGTGTCGATGGAAAGGTTATAATAATATGGGAAGGTGTTATGTTATTGACGAAAAGTAGGTCACAAAATGTATGTACAAGACAAT
>NW_021884308.1:0-687 GCF_006229205.1 Suricata suricatta
GTCTCCCTCTCTCTGCCCCTCCCCGACTTGTGCGCGCACATGTGTGCGCGCTCTCTCTCCCCCTCTCAAAAATAAACATTAAAAAAATTTTTAAATAAAATAAGAGAGACTGATAACCTTGTAAATTCGCTGAAATCCACTGAACTGTATGCTTCCGGATGGTAAGTTTTATTTATTTATTTATTTTTAATTTTTTTTTTTAAATGTTTTATTTATTTTTGATACAAAGAGAGACAGAGCATGAGAGGGGTTGGGGCAGAGAGAGGAGGAGACACAGAACCGGAAGCAGGCTCCAGGCTCTGAGCTAGCTGTCAGCACAGAGCCTGACGCGGGGCTCGAACCCATGAACGTGAGATCTGACCTGAGATGAAGCCAGAGGCTTAACTGACTGAGCCACCCAGGCGCCTCTATTTTTAAATTTTTTTAATGTTTTACTTATTTTTGATACAGAGAGAGACAGAGCATGAGAGGGGGAGGGGCAGAGAGAGGAGGAGACACAGAACCGGAAGCAGGCTCCAGGCTCTGAGCTAGCTGTCAGCACAGAGCCCGACGCGGGGCTCGAACCCACGAACATGAGATCTGACCTGAGCCGAAGTCGGAGGCCTAACCGCCTGAGCCACCCAGGAGCCCCTCGAGACGGTAAGTTTTATGGTGTGTAAGATATGTTAAGTTTTAAAAATGTAAAAA
>NW_021884309.1:0-687 GCF_006229205.1 Suricata suricatta
ATGAATGGATTCATATACTCAAAAATTTAAATAAAAATATTTAATTTTTTTCTATTATCTTTATTTTGTTATTAAAACATTCAGGTTTCACCTATTTTATCAAAGTTTACCTGATCAAATAAGCATATTAGGTAAACTTGTATATAAATAAGCTAAACTTTTTTATTTAAATTATTTTTGAGAGAGAGAGAGAGAGAGAAAGAGAGAGCGAGAGAGTGCACGAGCTGGGAAGGGGAAGAGGGAGAGAGGGAGACAGAGAATCTGAACCAGGCTCCAGGTTCCAAGCTGTCAGCACGGAGTCTGACACAGGGCTCGAACTCATGAACTGCGAGATCATAACCTGAGCCAAAGTCGGATATTCAGCTGACTGAGTCTCCCAAGCACCCTTATAAGGTAAACTTTTTAAAAATTCTGTTATTTTCATTAAGTTTTGATTGAACAATAACCGTTCCTTACTGAAATAATTTAAGACCTAGGTACTATAATTAATTTGAAGCATGGTGACATCATGTCAAATATATGTATATTTATTTTATTTATTTATTTTGAGAAAGAGAGCATGAGCAGGGGAGGAGCAGAGAGAGAGGGAGAGAGAATCTCAAGCAGGCTCCTCACTGCCAGCGTGGAGCCCGATGCAGGGCTAGAACTCATGAACTGTGACATCATGACCTGAGCTGAAACCAAGAG
>NW_021884310.1:0-687 GCF_006229205.1 Suricata suricatta
AGGCCAGTGCCACCCAGTCTACAGTAGCCTGACCCACAAATGTACTAAGGAATAGGGTGCCACAGAGTGCTTTGGGGAGGAAGTAAGTCCTCTCAGCTGTGGTTGACATTGTTGGGCAGTCCCCCTTGAACTCTGGTTTCCCTTGGCTTTTCTGGCACTGTCTTTCCCTCTTACCTCTCCACTACTTCTTATCTTGTCCTAGTGCCAGTGTAGCCCTTGGGTGTTCTGCGGGGAAGGTTCTCAAAAAAAAGTATAGTTCTCTGAAGAAAACTCTCAAATTTGTATGTCTAATCATAATTTATCCTAAGTGCTAGTGCTAGCCACACTCACCCGAATGTCTCATTTGTACCTCAACTGTAATTTGCACGTAAGTATAGCCCTTACCTCTCATCTGCACTTTCAATTTCTTTGAACTGTTATTCTTCTAGGTTTTTAAAGTTACGTAAATTCTCCCACGTTCCCAAATCCTTATCTCTTCCTGCTGATTTAAATTTGAACAGTCCGCTCAAATTTTTCACTTGTTCATTTTGCAGAAACTTGTTGGTGGACTTCTTCCCAGTTTGAATAGCTTCTGCATTGGACTGCCAGGTTAATCTTCCTAAAGTCCACTTCAGTGTCTGCCATTCTTCTGCCAAGAAGTTCTTAAAAGCGTCCTCCTACCTATGGAATTAAATAAAAAATTTCCCA
>NW_021884311.1:0-687 GCF_006229205.1 Suricata suricatta
TGTGTCCTTGATGCGACCTGGGACACAACCTAGAGAAACACGTGGAAGAAAGGTCAGCGTATGCCTGCTGTGTCCCGTATACAGTTGGCTCAGCATCAGAGCAAATTTGAGGGAGTGACTGCAGATGCGTTGGCCCGGAGATCACAGCTTCTAGAGTTTCTCAAGGTGCTTGCAGAGATCATGCAAGAAGGGGCTTACCTGCCTCAACAGTTAGTTGTTCAGTGTAGGTGATGTTGGCCTAGTCTTTTGCTAATTAATTACTTTTCTCAGGTTTGTTGAGAAATAATTGACATGCTGTATAATTTTAAGGTGTACAAGGTGCTGATTTGATACGCTAATATATTGCAAAATCATTACCGCTAGAGAGTGAGGTAATATCTCCATCGCACATAATTACTTTCAAGATTTACCCTCTAGCGGAGCGTCTGGGTGGCTCAGTTGGTTAAGCATCCGACTCTTGATCTTGGCTCAGGTCATGACCTCCCAGTTCATGGGATTGAGCCCCGAGTTGGGCTCTTCACTGCCAGCATGGGGCCTGCTTGAGATTCTCTCTGCCCCTCCTCTGCTCATGCTCTCTCTCAAAATAAATAAATAAACTTGAAAAAAATTTACCCTCCTAGTAATGTTAAAATATATAATATATTATTATTAACTATAATCATCGTGCTGTTAGATCCCCAAACTTCT
>NW_021884312.1:0-687 GCF_006229205.1 Suricata suricatta
TGACTGGATACACATGTCATTCAAAATTTTATGCAACCACAATTTGCTTCATGAAGAACACCTAGAACACCTGCATCTTGCTCTATCACAGGACCACAGCCTTGATACTCAAAAGTAGTCAAGGATCACCAAAACCTGCAGCATCAACATCACTCAGAAACTTGTCAGACACACCATATCCTGGGCCCACCAGCACGTGAAAAATCAGAATCTACATTTAAACCAGGATCATAAGTGATTCACATGCACTGTGAATTTGTAGAAGTGCTGGTCTAGAGTAAGTGTTCTCACGTTTTCAACTACGCCTTTGAGGCAGGATGATTGTTGGTGTTGGGAGCTGTCCAGCTCATTGCAGAGGTTTAGCAGCATCCCTCAGACATCGCCAAATAGGTCCAAGGGAAAGGCTCATCTCTGGGTGGGAATCATCGGCCCAGAGTTTGAAAAATTGGGGCACTCTGACCGAATCCAATCAGTACCATAACCTTTCAGCAACCATAACCTTGAGATCACTAAATTCTTCAAACCCCATTTCTGCATGGGGAATGCAGTTCACAAGAGTACTTCCTCACACAATGGACTTTTATAAAACTTCATCAGGCAATTCCTAGAAGCTGCCAAATATGGATTGTTGTGCATAAAATTATCTAAACATTTCTCATACCATCAACAAACATTTTATAATGGTAT
>NW_021884313.1:0-1473 GCF_006229205.1 Suricata suricatta
GGGGCAGTCAGGACAGGCCCAAGACAAAGAGAAACGGGTGGGTTACGAGGCCGCTGGGCAGGGGCCAGGGACCAGCCTGGAGGGGAGGAGGGGAGGTTGTGTCTCTAACACGGAGCACCCTACTGGGGAGCCAGGTCTCTCGGCTGGGCAGGGGGCTGGGCCACGTGACCGCACAACACACGAGGTGAATGCACCAAATGCCTCTCAGGTGCACACTTTAAATAGGTCAGTGGTTAACTTTAGGTCACGTGAATTTCCCTGAAATAAAAAGATTGGTTAGCAGGGTCCCCGCCCTCAGACACCCCCCTGGTGACCCCTCCTAGAGGGTGTGCGGCCTTCTGAACAGCAGGCAGGTCCCCTCTGCCCTTGGCTCCTGGGACGGTGCCCAGCGGGCTGAGCTGGAGTTCCCTGCTGCCCGCCCGAGGCGTGGGTGGGTGGGGTCAAGAGGCAGCAGCATGAGGGCTGTTTGCACACCTGCCAAGGCCCTTGAGCGGGAGACCACTGCCCTCCCGGTGGGTCCGGGGCTCTGCGTCCTCACACCGTCTCGGCAGGTGTAGCGAATGCGCACCATACCCTGGGCACCAGGCAGGGCCGTGAACTCAGGCTGAGGGTCAGGGAGACTCCGCATCGGCCCCTCCCGTTTGGAGCCCTGGTGGGGGCAGAGCCCATGCCCGCGCCAAGCCTGGGAATGCAGATCGCACTTCGCCTGGTCTCCCCGCAGCCGGCGTGTTGGGCAGCACGGCGCTGGGGCAAGTGCAGGCCCTGAGGCCGGCAGAGGGCCAGCCCCACAGCCTGACCGTGGGGTCTGTCCTTCCGGGGCTTGCTCCTTTGCCGGCCCCTGCTGCAACTTCCCGATGCCTCGCCTGCGTAACGTTTTGCTTCCCTGTCACTGATGTTCACAAGGGCCCCGCCAGCCCCGCAGGCAGTGGCCAGGAGGGCCAGCCCGACCCATGGATGCGTGAGCCGGGGCACGTGGCACTGGCCACTGCCTCCATCACACGCACCGGTTCGCTCCGCCCTGTGATGTAACAGAGGCTCCAACCGTGCTTTGTTTTTTAAAATATTTTAAAGATTCTTTATTTTGTAAAGAGAGAAAGAGCGCACGCGAGCATGTGTGCACAAGTAGGGGAGGGGCGGAGGGAGGGGGGGAGTCCCAAGCAGGCTCTGTGCTGCCGGCAGAACACACAAACCGTGAGATCAAGACCTGAGCCAAGATCAAGAGTGGGACACGAACTGGCCGAGCCACCCGGGGGCCTTGCCGATCTTGCTCCCACAGAGCCACACGCCGGGCAGCTGTGCAGAGTGGTACACGGCACCCGCTGCGGGCGGAGGCCTGGGCCGGCCGCAGAGTGGAGGCGAGACGGCGGGCAGCAAGCACAGACACCCTTAACCTCCGTGACGAAGGTTCTCACTGTAACGCCCCCAGAAGTGGACACCTACAGGCCGCCTGGGGGGCTCGGTTCGTTAAGCGTC
>NW_021884314.1:0-687 GCF_006229205.1 Suricata suricatta
GGTCACCTACTCGCTGCTGCCGCCCCAGGACCCGCAGCTGCCCCTGGCCTCCCTGGTGTCCATCAACGCGGACAACGGGCAGCTGTTCGCGCTCAGGTCCCTGGATTACGAGGCGCTGCAGGCGTTCGAGTTCGGCGTGCGCGCGGCCGACCGCGGCTCGCCCGCGCTCAGCAGCCAGGCGCGCGTGCGCGTGCTGGTGCTGGACGCCAACGACAACGCGCCCTTCGTGCTGTACCCGCCGCACAACGGCTCGGCGCCCTGCACCGAGCTGGTGCCCAGGGCGGCCGAGGCGGGCTACCTGGTGACCAAGGTGGTGGCGGTGGACGGCGACTCGGGCCAGAACGCCTGGCTGTCGTACCAGCTGCTCAAGGCCACGGAGCCCGGGCTGTTCGGCGTGTGGGCGCACAACGGCGAGGTGCGCACGGCGCGGCTGCTGAGCGAGCGCGACGCCGTCAGGCACAGGCTGGTGGTGCTGGTCAAGGACAACGGCGAGCCGCCGCGCTCGGCCAGCGTCACGCTGCACGTGCTGCTGGTGGACGGCTTCTCGCAGCCCTACCTGCCGCTGCCGGACGTGGCGGCGGCCGAGGCGCCGGCCGACCCGCTCACCGTCTACCTGGTCATCGCCTTGGCGTCCGTGTCGTCGCTCTTCCTGTTCTCGGTGCTGGTGTTCGTGGCGGTGCGGCTGTG
>NW_021884315.1:0-687 GCF_006229205.1 Suricata suricatta
ATATTCTCCCACTAAACATTAACATAGTATGCTTGTAATATGAGCTCAAGAGTGGGTGTGTAGGCTAAGACAGGGATAAAAATTGCAAAAATTTTGCTGTGGGAAGTGGTACTTCAATTGGAAATCAATGATAATTAGGTTTACCCAGTTAAGTTGGAGACCATGGGACAAAGTCTACAAAAGAAGTCTTACTTAATACCTGGCACTGAATGCTCACGAACAAATGGAACTTGTTAGCACACGGTGCATACCACGTGAACAATCATGACTTCTGTTTCAGCCGCATTGAAATGGAGAAGCCTGTGACTTCTACAGAGATATTTGGTCAGGGCTTCAATAAAAAGTAGGTATGTTTGATATGAAATTCAATAGGTTAGTCAGAAAAATATCCATTACCAAAACCAGAAATGCAGTATTCATTAAGTGACAGATGTTACATAAAACTGTAGGAATTGTGGAGAAAAGAGTGATAGTATACAGTCAGAGGCGAGGAGGAATGAATAAGTCCAAGGAATCAAAACAGACAAAAAAGATAACATAAAAATCATGTGTGTAAGTTTTAAGTTAATTTATTAAAGCACTTCATAAACATAAATACAAGAAAATTCTGTTTAAAATCCTGTGTTCTACATTATCGCTTGCACATTGAGAAATGTAGAAAGAAAACAAGAATGATAGAGAAATGTG
>NW_021884316.1:0-687 GCF_006229205.1 Suricata suricatta
TTCAATAGGAATCTGTTCATTTTATAGTAGGACACCATTAGAGATACTGGTTGTTTGACCAAAGCTTTGACTGGAATGTCCTGTTTGAGAGTCTTGCATAGGCTCAGAGATGACCTGACAGCTTTAAGGAATAAAGGTTGACTTTAAGGAACATGGAGCCATAAAGCCTCGTGGAAATGTTGGCTGGATACCTTGCTCACAGAGTTCCCAGCAGCCATCCCAGTTTCAGGTATCTCTCTGGAGTTAAGTGGACCGACTCAGAAAAAAACCCCTCAGCCTGGTGAGGTGATCCAGATCCAGTAGATCGGCTTGAACTGATCCTTAAAAAGACTCCTGACTCCTGAGATAAGATCTTCAGCCCTGCTCTAGCCCCACCCCGGAAGCTGGCTGGTCTAGCACTGCAGAAGCCTGAGGAATCATCAGTCCAGTAAAATAAACTGTTCTGTCTCTTTGCCATTGGACTGACAAATGTCACCCCAGAAAGCTGGGGAAACAGCAAAAGTTCCTGATTGTGCTAACCTTCCTCTTACGGATAGGATGTTCTGTTGGTATTAATTGCCTCTAATCTAGGCATAGGATTTCAACTAGGCAAAAGGTAAGGAGGGCCTATGCCTCTACTGCCAGACTCTAATGGGGGGTCTTCCAGTGGCCACTAGACGGCCCACCAATTTGGCTAAGGTTAGTCAT
>NW_021884317.1:0-687 GCF_006229205.1 Suricata suricatta
ATTGTCTCTTTATTTTTGAAGGAGAGAGAGACAGACTATAAGCAGGGAAGGAGCAGAGAGAGAGATAGACACAGAATCCAAAGCAGGCTCCAGGCTCTGAGCTGTCAGCACCAATTCCAACACAGGGCTCAAACTTATAAACTGAGAGATCATGTCCTGTGCTGAACTTGGAAGCTCAGCTGAGTGGGTCATGTGGTGTCTCTTTCTTAATGGAAAGTTTTGATGAGTTACAGATATACTTAGCATATTCTAACATGAATCAGAATTCACAGCAGTGCAATGGCCATCTTATTAAAATGCAGATTCTGTTCAGAAGTTCTGGAAAAGGTCTGTGACCACATTTCTAACAAGGCAGTAGTCTTTGAGTCAAGAGATACATATTTCAATAACAAAGAGGAAGAATTCAATGACAAGAACTCTTGGAGGATTTGGAACTAAATGAGATCATAGCAATGACAAGTTCTACTAGACTAGCAAGAAAGGCAACAAGGTTTAAAAGCATTTCCTAGTTAGTAGAGAGCATCTAACAGTTTCTCATAAAGTCATGGAAAACCAATGATAGTAATCTAAGAGAACACATGATTCTTCTAGTTTTCGTGAATCTTTTGTCAAGCATCCGGTACACGGTACAGGTCAGATTTTAACTCAGGCAAACTGACCTACAGTCAGTTCCTGTAAAAGGACACA
>NW_021884318.1:0-687 GCF_006229205.1 Suricata suricatta
CCCTCGCTGGGCTGGGCACTTTGCCAGCCTTCTCGGATGAGGGCCCACTGCCATCCCCAGGCTTCCTTGGGGACCTGGGGCTCCTTCCCAGGGAGCCCCTGTCCTGCTCAGCACATGCCAGGTCCTAGGGACATGTCCCCACTGGAAGAGCTGACATCCCGGCCAAGGGGGCAGGCCGCTTGCAAGTTAATAAGGTACTTGTGTGATCGATTTCAGAGAGGGATCAATACTCCGCCAGTGATGTGATGGGGGCCAGGGGAGGGGAGGGTTGGGGACTCTCATGACCGTGACCCTGGAGGTATGGCGGGTTACACTCCTCTCTGCCACCAGAATATCCCTTCTACTTCTGCGTGGAAAGCCCCTCACCCACAGCGCCCTGTTTCGGTCCTATCTCAGGGCCTTTCCAGCATCAGCCCCTTTCCCCCATTACAGATGCTCCCTCGAGTGGGATTCCCCCAGGAGCTGAGCCACAGAAGGGGAACCGAAGCTCACGGCCTCCTACTGTCTGCCTGACCTGGGCCCCCCGGACCCTCCCAGCTGATGCATTTTACAGATCAGGAGACCCAGGCCCACAGTGAGACTTGCCCCAGGCCGCGTGGCTCAGAAGGCAGGAGTCGGGATTTGAACTCAGCTCCGTCTCATCCCAAGGTTTGTTAAATCCCGTCAGAGTCTCAGGACAGTTTTTTT
>NW_021884319.1:0-687 GCF_006229205.1 Suricata suricatta
GATTTGCTGTCAGCAGATTTCAAGTTCAACACCCTGTTATTAACTGTAGTCACACATGCTGTACCTGAAGAGCCTCAGAACTTATTCATCTTGTAACTGGAAGTATGTGCCATCTGGCCTGCATCTCCCCATTCTTCTCCCCCACCCCCACCCCCACTGTGTAAGTGATCCCGTCCGACTTATTTCACTTAGTACAATGCCCTCCCAGGCTCATTCATGCTGTCACAAACAGCCGGATTTTCTTCTTCTTTGTGGATAATAATATGCCCTAGTTCATGTGTAGATACACGTTTTCTTTATCCCTTCATCTCTCAGCAACACTGAGGTTGTTCCCATGTCTTCCGATTGTGACCGCGCTGCAGTGAGCATGAGAAACCAAATATCCCTTCCAGTACTGATTCCATGTCCCTGGGGGATATCCCGGAAGGAGGGTTGCTGGATCAAATAGTGATTCTGTTGTTAACGTTTCGAGGGACCTCTATTCTATTTTCCACTATGGCTATCCCGATTTCGATCCCCCCCAGTAATGTGTAAGTGTCCTCTTTTCTCCACATCCTCACCGCCGTTTGTTATTTCTTGTCTTTTTGGTAATAGCCATCCAAACAGATGTGAGACGATTTAGAAATTAAGAAACCAATCCCACTTACAACAGCATCAAGAACTTTATTTATTTTATTTTATTTTATT
>NW_021884320.1:0-687 GCF_006229205.1 Suricata suricatta
TTAAGAGACGGTAACTGTCTTCTCCAACTGGATTCTAAGCTGCTTATGTGTCTTTTACATGGTGGGTCTTCTGGATTTTAGAACTATGGCCTATGAATAGAAAACAATCCACAAAATTATTAGATTTTCCATTTGTATGCACTTTGAATCTTAAGAAAGATTTGAGTTTTACTACTATTTTGTATTTAAATTAACTGCAGTGCAAGTTTATAATTAATAACTGGATGCATGCTATTTATTTTATTTAAAATGTAATGTATGCATGGTATACAGAGCCTTTCCAACTGGTGTATTTTTACTTACACCATCTATTGAAGTGTCTATGTTTCAATACTAAAATTATTTTGAAGAATAGCTTTCTTAATAGTTTATAGTATAATTTACTAATGATAGTTCCTTCAGCAATTATGAGCTATGAGCAGAAAACTTTCACTGTAATCAAATTTAATGTTCTTATTGCTTAGCTGAACTCTGAAGTTCTCTGTGCTGATGTTCTTAGGTCTTATTCCTGAAAGCCTATTTAACACTGCTTTTGTCAAATGAAGATTATTTCTACTGTCAAAATAATGCACTCCATTCATATTTCTCTTCCATTTAAGCCTTTGGTCCTCAGCTGCTACTTAAATAAACAACAGATTATCTTCATGCAGGGTTTGTAAAGGGAAGAGAAATAAATTGGTAAATAAT
>NW_021884321.1:0-687 GCF_006229205.1 Suricata suricatta
TGATATTGTCAAAAGTATAGGCAAATCAACTAAACAGAATAAAGAGCCCAAAAATAGAATCACATAAATATAGACAATTGATTTTTGATAGAATCACATGAATATAGTCATCTGATCTTTGACAAAGGAGCAGAGATAATACAATGGAGAAAAATTAGTGCTTTCTACAAATAGTGCTAAAACACCTGGATGTCTACATTAAAAAAACAAAGTGAATCTTGACACAGACTTTATACCTTTTATTAAAATTAACTAAAAATGGATCACAGCCTTAAATGTAAAATTCAAAACAAGACAACTACTGAAAATAAAGATCAAAGGAAACTGTCAGGTAGTAAGGATATGATAATAACTTTTTAAATACAACTACAAAAGCATAATATATAAAACAACTGATAAGCTGTATTATATTAAAATTAAAAATTTCTTCCCTGAAAGACAATGTCAGAATAATCAGAGAATATGCCACAGACTTAAGGAAAATATTTTGCAAAATAACATAAAGTCCTATTATCCAAAATTATTTTTAAAGTCTTAAAATTCAATAATCAGGAAAAAACTGAGCTGTTTAAAAAATGGGACAAAGACCTTAAATGACATTGCACCAAAGAAGATATACAGATGGCAAATAAGCATATGAAAAGATGCTCCAGGTTGTATGTTATCAGGAAAATGCAAAATTAAACA
>NW_021884322.1:0-687 GCF_006229205.1 Suricata suricatta
TTTTTGTTTTCTAGATTGCCACATCTATTCATTTCTGAGAACAGTGTGATAAAAATATTTTAGTAAGGTAGTAGCTCTTTCCATTTACTTATAGAATTGTGCCGATTTTTACTTTGCATTTTTGATATTATATTGTTAGGAACACACAAGACTAAGTTTTTATGACATTTTACGACTACCTCACACGGGAGAGAGGTCTTTGGCTTTGTCTCTTTGCTTCTGATATTGATACGACTATTGTTTTTTCTTGTTTATGTTTGCATGGCATCTTTATTCACCTCTTGTAACATTTCCGTCATGTTTTATGTGTCTCCTGTAACGTGCACACGGCAATACTATTTAAAAATTTTATTCTGGCTTCCCTGGTTTACAGAAAACTTTAAAATATTTACAGTTACAGTGGTCACTGATACATTTTGACATATTTATACCAACTTGTTTTTACCTCATCAGCTTGTTAAACATTCTATTTCTATACTTCTTAGTTATTGCCATTAAATATTAATTACATACTTAAGAGCATCAAAAGTGTAATAAACATTTCTATCTTATTAGTAAGGAACAAAAGTGCTTTCAAGCCGCTTGAATCTAACCCTGTTTACAGGTGTCACTGTTATTACTTCAGGACTTGCAGAGTGTCTCCAGACCTCCAAGTGTTTGTCTTCTCGTCCATGGTCATTCATTATT
>NW_021884323.1:0-687 GCF_006229205.1 Suricata suricatta
CTTTCTTTTTAAAATTTTAATTTCATTGTAGTTAACATACAGAGTTGTATTAATTTCAGGTGTAAGTATAGCAATTCAACACTTCCACATATTGAATGCATTCTTCATCGGCCCCCATTTTAGGTATATGGTGTCATACTTTATATCCTTTTATTTTGTGAATCCCTTGACTATTTTTATGGCTACATGTAGTTATCTCTTTTGTGCTTCCTGCTGTTTTTCTGCTTATGATCTTTCCTTTTCACTCAAAGAATCTCCTTTATCATGTCTTGTGGGGCTGGGTTGGGGGTCCTGAATTCCTTGAAATTTGTTTGTCTGGGAAACTTGCTGGATAGAGTATTCTTGGCAGGTGTTTTCCTTTCAGTGCTTTGAATATACCATGCTGCTCCCTCTGGCCTGCAAAGTTTCTGCTGAAAAATCAGCTGGTAGCCTCATGAAGCTTCTCCTATATGTAACTATTTTCTTTTCTCTTGCTGCCTTTAAAACTCTCTCTCACCACTTCTTGTCATTTTAATTACTACATGCCTTTTTGTGGACCTCCTTGGGTTGATTTTGTTGGGGGCTATCTCTGCTACTGGATCTGTATTTCTGTTTCTTTTGCCTGACTTGGGACGTTTTCAGCTGTTATTTCTTCAAATAAATGTTCTGCCCCCTTTTTTCCCTCTTCTCCTTTTTGGATCCCTATAA
>NW_021884324.1:0-3922 GCF_006229205.1 Suricata suricatta
GTTTGAGTGCAGTATCGATGAAAGCTATCTAAATCTGCCACTTGATGCATTTCAGCAGATGTTGAATTTAATTCAAAACATATGCTATAGAGATACAAAAGTCAGTGTTTATCTTTTATACTACAAATTATTTTAGTAAGTTTTGGATTTCCAACTGAGTCAAATTGTGGACTTTGTTTCTGTTTTGTTGTTGCTGCTTTGTTTCTTTCTTCTTTTTCTCTTTCTAGAGGTGGTGAGCAAATACATTTCAACTGGAGGGAGTCCTGTTTATCATTTCATATTTTTAATTTTATTCTCCAGAGAGCCTCAAATCAGTATCACCAGGGTTAGGGGCATGTGGTTACTTTGTGGAGTTTAAAAACCCTGAGCTTCAGGCACCTGGGTGGCTCAGTAGATTAAGCGTCCAACTTCTGCTCAGGTCATGATCTCACAGCTCCTGGGTTCAAGTCCCACATCTGTGCTGAAGGCCAGAGCCTAGAGTCTGCATCAGATTCTGTTTCTCCCCGTCTCTCTCTGTCCCTCACCTGCTCAAGCAAAAACAAGAAAACCAACCCTGAGCTGAAGCTGAGTTTGAGTTACCCCTTTGCTGTGCCACATGCGTGCCCTGGCTGCCTTTCTCTGTAACCTGGAGGATCAGGATTTTTGTTAGAGCAGAAGCAAAAGCAGCAGTGGCATCAGGGGAACAGCTTAGAACAACGGAAGTATTTAGGGGTCTTGGTGAGCAATGTGTTCTCACAATGGTTGCTCCCTTCCCTCCTCCCAGCTCTGTTATTTTTTCCTCTCTCTTTTCACTTCACAATGACTCTCTTTCATGAGTTGCCACCCAAATGGGTCCATCTCTTGCACCGAATATACTCTTTCCCCAGAATGCGCTATAGATTGGGGGCCAGTGCCTGATCCATTAATTTTAACTACATTGTTTCTGTAAATCAGAGTTAATTTATCAGTTTCCCTCGATTGGTTAGTAAGTTTGTTTCCATGTTCTTAGTATTATAAACATTGTTGACTCCATGGGCACAGGGTTTTAGTTTATACCATTCTAGACCAGAGTAGACATTCCCGTTATTCTCCAAAGAGGTTGAACTAATTGTCACCCCATTTACATAATATTTTTTACTGTTTAATTATTCCTGTAGCTGACTAAGAATTTCTGGAAGCTAAGAACTTTCTTTCATTCATTTTTGAATCCCCAGTGCCAATTAAACTACCTAAACGGCTAATGAGTCGTAGTAGTTGGAGATATTTGTCACATGTGTAAATATATGAACTGTAGAAGAGAAAACATGTTAATTCCTGTTTTCTAAATGCTTAAGTATTGTTTTCAAGTGAATTTGTATATTTTGAACATTAACTCTTTTCTTTTTAAAAGGAGCATTTCTCAGTAAGTAATTTTAATTGTTGATACTTGTTTCCAGGTGATAAATGCAGGGGATTCAAGCTTTGCCCCCGAGCCACAGGAGGAGTTAGAAGAGAATCCTAGTCCAGTTGTGGATGAGAATAATATAGTGTCACCAAAGAAACTGGGGCCAAATTTACATCCCTGGAGTGGTGACTGGAGCTTTTGGGTAATATGTTTTCTTTTCTTATTTTCATTTTAATCTTCAATGTAAATTTTAAGTTTATAGCAGTTCATATAATGTTTATGATATTTGCTTAGCTTCTTGATTTTAGATCTTTAAGTTTTAGTCCAGAGTCCAAGACATTTCTGATTATGCTCTCCTTTGGCCACTAGAATGCACTGTTGTCTGGTTTGATGGGGTGGAATGATCTGGTTCAATTTCCCTGGGAGAAAACGACCCCACACAATTGGATTCTACCTACATTGTTGTTCACTATATTGGCAGGGACGAACATCATGCAGAAACCGTATTTCTAACTGTGACTGAGAAACCAGCTATGTTACATAACTTTGATTGAAAGAATTAGTTTTGGTACCTAGAAGGAAGTTTAACAATGTTTGACCTGTAGTATATAATAATTATAAGGTAAGTTTTCAAGTTAGGAGTTTCATGTTCTCTTTGCCCTGTACTTTGTTGCAGAACAAGGATGCGTAAGATTCCCCACTGTAAAATGAGACTCCTGTAATATGAGTCTCAAAAATGAGACTTTTGATTAGGTGCATAGTGTCTTTTGGTAGGAACAACATTTCTATTGCCATATGAATGCTAGCATTTATTATCTTAAAGGGCTCATTCCAAATCTGGGAATTCCTATCAGAGTTATGAGATAGTTGAGAGAATCTGGTATAATGCAACTATAGCTGAAATTTATATATAATTATGAGGCATCTGTACTTCCCATATGAACTCTTTAGAAAGCTGCTCTCTTGACAGTTAGGTGTACTTGGTAGCAGAATATCTTATCATTTTACAGTAGCCTAAAGAAATATAATATTAGTATTAATAGGTTATAAGGATTAGTACAAGTATCATTATTCTGTTCATAATTAGCAGTTCAGTTATTGAATGTTATTGAATCTTAACGTGATTAATGGTTTCTGACTTCCTATTAAGAAACTTTACCATAAGTTCTTTCAGACCATATCTGAAGGAAAATGTTTAATTGCTAACAGATATACCAAATAATTACCCTTCCTGAAAATCATATCATCTATATTGATTGTATGATTCTTGATTCCCTTCAGAGAAAGTGTGTGACACTGTAGTGTTTTGGCCTTCTGCACTATGATTGCGTAGCTTTGTGATAGATTGGAAAACCTTGAGTATTCCAAGGGCTATATGGGGCTAAATAATCACTGTGGCTATTCTTTGCAGACTTAACGCAAGAAGAAGGGTAAAGGAAAAAAAGGAACAAGCAGGGGAATGAGGATTTCGAAATAGGAGAGAGGAAAACTGTAGTATGTGGAGTTAATAGACTTGGCTTCACCTGTCAGCTAATTAGAAATGCAGAGTCTTGGGCCCAACCTCAGACCTACCAAATTAGAGTCTTTGTTTCACAAGAATTCTGGGAGATTTGTATGCACATTCAAGTTTGAGAGGCATTTGTTTAGAGTGTTTGAAGGTCTACTTTGTCTCAGTTTAGGTCTATATGCTAATTATAAGCATGTTATTTTGAGGAATTAAAAAAGTTTTTTATGATGTTTATTTTTGAGGGAGAGACAGGGCATGAGTGGCGAAGGGGCAGAGAGAGAGGGAGACACAGGATCTGCAGCAGGTTCTAGGCTCTGAGCTGTCAGTACAGAGCCCAACGTGGGGCTCAAACTCACACACCATGAAATCATGACCTTAGCTGAAGTCAGATGCTTAACCAACCGAGCTACCCAGACATCCTGAGGAATTTTTTTCAGAAAATTTTCAAGTGAGTTCACATGGAATAAATTTAAAGACAAATACAACATCTTAAAAATTTTACTGATTTTTCTGAGGTCACTTGTCCAGAAACTGTGCTATCAGAACGGAGAAGCAATCCAAACAAAAAGAGCCTGAATAGCTAGTGAAGTTCATGCTAATGTATCTTGTGGAGGAGAATTCCTCAAGTCTTCGTTTGGCATATCTTTCATATATTTTTGACATATTTTTATAAGCCTAAATTAGTTGTTTCTCATTTTATAATTGAATAGAAGATTGGAGATAAGGGTATTCCTCAGTGATAACATGTGGACAATAGCAAGGAATGACATCAGAAATTCAAAAAGTGTAGCAACCTGGGCTTCTTAATGTGGAGGCCAGAGGTCTATACAGATTAGTTGCCTCTAAAATAATATGGTTACTGGCAGGAGTGATCACTAAGAAGGCTGCAGAGTAATGCACTTTTTCTCTGCCATTTTCCATCTATCTGCTTCTACCACGGACACCACCATGTTGCTGTTTTCACATTCTCCTGGCAATAAAGTTGGTATTGATTGAATATAATAAGATGGCTGCGTTCAGTGGGGGATCCAAATTCAACACGGGAAAGACCA
>NW_021884325.1:0-1473 GCF_006229205.1 Suricata suricatta
TATAGTGGATAGGAGCGCCTGGGTGGCTCAGTTGGTTGAGTGTCCAACTCTTGATTTTGGCTGAGGTCATGATCTCATGAATTCATGAGTTCAAGCTTTGTGTCAGGCTCTACACTGACAGCATAAGCCTGTCTGAGATTCTCTTTTTCCCCTCTTTTTGCCTCTCCCATGTTTGCACATGTATATATATATATATATATATATACATACATACATGTGTATATATATATATATGTTATATATATATACACATATATTTTATACAGTGGATATAATACCACAGTTCCATTTTTTTCATTCTTCTGTAATAACTCCACAAACTTACCAATTTTCCAGATGCTTTCAGCCACCAAGACACTGAATGAAAAGAAATAATAGTACTAATGGTAATGGCTAACATTTATTGAGAATTGTTCTAAATGCTTCACATATACTACACATTAAAATTGCACAACGTTACAGATATGTACTATTACTTATGCCCTTCTTATACATAAGGAAATTAAAATATATTACCTGTCCAAGGTTACAATGACTTGCCCAAAGTTAGACAGTAAGTTTAAGGGCTAGGATTGGAAGCAGCAGTTTGTCTTAGGAGCCTATGTTCTTAACCAATAGTGACTCTGTGATGTTAAAAATATTAAAAACAAATTTTGACTTAACAATGACTGAGTATTGGTATGTATCAGATGTAAAGATAATAGAATACAGTGTTTTGGTGTCTTAAAAACTATACCAAAGCCTTCTATACTTAGTGCCTTCGAAGAGGTTATATATTCAGTTTAGAGTCTGCCATTAGTCAAAACATTTGAATTAGCTAAAAACATACAAACTTCCTTCACATATATTTCATAAACTGAACAAAGATCTAAATGTCTTACTCTTACCTTCTTTTATGGCTCAAAGCAGATTTTTTCCCAGTTTTATTACCCTTTTAATTCACAAAACTGTCACCAAATGATTTATGGTCATGAAAACAAACAAACAACTATATATAGTCACAAAAAAAATCCTGAATCACATTTTTGAAATCTATGACTCAGACTCTAAACTCAAATCTAAGAGTGTTTTGAATAATGGCAGAATCTTGAAATAAACAGTCTTTCAAGGTAACTATTCTGAAGAGGACAGTACTCAGTTGCCTGTTTAAGGACAATCTGTTAGAAGGTGGTTATCATACTTAACAGATTTATTTCATTCACTAATCCAGCAACCAGTTCATGTCAACCATCAGAAAAATAGTAACTTATGCCCATACTGGCTATTCTGTTACCGAGCCAGATTTGATAGCTATAATTCTATAAGCACTGTATAACATAACAAAATAGCATTGCTGCACCAAGTGGAGCATAAGTTGTTTTATAACATTAGTCAATTTCCTAATTACTCTTTTAACATAAAGTGATTCCACTCACGCTAAAATGAACAAATCAAAAGACTATAGATGCTGGTGAGGGTGTGGAGAGACGGGCA
>NW_021884326.1:0-687 GCF_006229205.1 Suricata suricatta
GGCGAGAGACAGAGAGGAGTCTGCAACAACACCGGGTCCTAGGCTGAGCGGGGGGCTCAGGACTGCATCCCAGAGCACTCTGGAATGGAGAAGAACCAGCCAAAGCAACCATCAATGTTGGCTTCTCTTTGGTGGTTGGTGTCAGGCATGTGGGGAGGACCTGCTTGCGGCCAGAGCCGTCAGAGATGCCGTGGTCCTGGCCGAAGGTGCCCTGGAGTAGCCTGAGTCACGGCCAGTTGGTCCTGGGGACCGCCCCCACCACTTCTTCCACAAACCAGCACCTTGTTGGACGTGGAGCAGGAGAAGGAGGGTCTCAGCTGACCATACGTGTCTGTCAGCCTCAGCAGACCTCCCGTGCCTCGGCCTGGTCTGAGGACACAGGGGAGCTAACTTCCGTGAGCCTGACCGAAAGGCCCTGGCATGTGGCTCCAGGAAAGGGGCGTATGTGTGGGTGGCTGTGGGGGAGATGCTGGCGACCTTGAGGACTGGTTACTGCGAGCTTTGATTTCAAGTCCTCCCCACCCTGCACCTCTGCAGGAGATCCAGGAAGGAAACCTGTAATCGTGTAGCCCAGGGGGTAATTTTGCTTTGAACACATCTTCATTTGGAACTTTTAGATCATTCTGCTCCTTGAAATGAAATGTTTGTGGCAATGCACTGGGTCAGCTAGAGAGGTTTTTGTCTGCA
>NW_021884327.1:0-687 GCF_006229205.1 Suricata suricatta
CCTCATGGGGCACCATGTTTCTACCACTCACCTCTGCTCCCCTGGCATCAATGACAAGAAGTGATGGTGTCAGAGGGAAACCAAGAAGCAGGGAAAGCTTGTCAGCAAAGGGGAAAAAAATGGGGCCAAAACACAGAAAGCAGAAGAAGCTAGTAGTTATTTGGCCTCAGAGGGCAGAGGACATCCAAGATAAATTACCTTGGTTCTCACAACTGTCTGTCCTATTCCCAGTCCTCACAAAGCCTGGCGGCAGGCACTTCCTGCCTATTAACCCAAAATGTGACTCTGAATCACAATAATAAATCCTCCATTTTTCTTAAGCTCAAGGAAAGATCTGTTACTTGAAACCAAAAGAAACTTGAGGAAAATTGTGTCCATTCAGTGCCATACACATGCATGGCATGAGGGTACAAAGAAACAAGACAGATAAGCAGACATTTCTGAACAGTTCCCAAGTTATGATGGAAATGCAAGGGTTAGGGGAGTACTTTCCCACACATCGAGGCATCCAGAAAGCCATCCTGGAGGAACTTATATTTAAGCTAAATATCAGCAGAATTGTTTACCAGAGGAGGTGTAATCAATGAGGTCAAATACCATCTTGGTGGCCAGTAAGAATCTGAGAAATGGCCTCTCAGTTGCACCAAAAAGGTCACTGACTAATATTGAGAGGAATTTTGAGGAGCG
>NW_021884328.1:0-687 GCF_006229205.1 Suricata suricatta
GAACTAGTGAGCACTGTGAGGTCAGCAGAGTCCAGAGCAGCAGGAGACAACGGTGTGGTGTTAAGGAAGTTGAGGGAGAAGAGGGATTCATGTCCGGGCTTAAGACCTGCTGTTACCTCTGGGACATTTGAAAATGCAGTTTCAGCAGTTGAGGTGGAAACCAGTTTGCAGGGGATTCACTTTTATTGGCTGGTGAGAATCAAAAGCCTGGACAAGAGCCTGATTGTTCAAGAATTCTGATGACGAAATGTAGGGGAGATGTAGGGCAAGGCTTGCATCGTCTGTAGCATCAGGGGAAGATGCTTTCAAGGTAGGAGTGATCTGTGTGCGTTCAGGGACACAGAAGTATTTTGATGTGCAAAAGGACAGATGCAGGTGCTTAGGGGAGAGAGAGAGACATCCAGGTTAGCTCTCTATGAGGCCGGAAGTAGGCTCTGTCTCCAAAGACTGTTTCTGAATTAGGAGACAAGTTTGCATGCACCTTGGCAAATTTGTTTTAACCTGGTTGGCTTGTTTGTTGGAATATTCTCCATCTTTCATGTTCTTTCAACTTTTTTATTGGGAGACATTCTGAGACTGTGAACTATCTGGTACGTCCAACGTTTCCAGCTGTTCCCTGGAAACAAGCAGCTTGCATGCCGTACAGGCCCTGCCACTTGGGGACACCCTATGGGCTGGTGTCTGATT
>NW_021884329.1:0-687 GCF_006229205.1 Suricata suricatta
CCCCCCCCCCCCCTTGACCCTTGCACATGGCCTCCTTCCTCTGCAGGCCCTGAGCACCCTGCACACAGCCTTCTCTGCCGATCGGCCTGCACTGTGCCTACTGCTTTACTGGTCTGTATCTCAAACCAGAGCAGGTGTTTCTTGAGAAGAGAGACTGACCCATCTTCATCAGTGAGTCTTTAGCCTGGTCCATAGAGAAAGCCCTCAAAGTGACGTTTGACTGAATCAATGAATTCTGTAAAAAGGAATCATGTTCAAGAAATAACAGACAAGCAAATGAGTTAAAGTGGCCAACTTAAAGCATATACACTTATAATAGACATTTACTTCAAATCTATCCACTAATAGTGAAGATAGTCTGCTCACTTTGGCGTTAAGGTTTGACTTACAAAATGCAAATTTATAAATGAAAGGTGGCAAGAACCACTCAAAGAATTCCTCTAGGTAAAATGGAAAATCTGCAGGGTATAATTAAAATCACACTTACATTTTTTAATTATACAAGTTCACTGAAAAAAAATTGAAAAATTCAGAAAGGTATTTTAAAAGGAAAATAAAAGCAAATCATAATCCTACTATCCAGAGAAAACTATACTAACATTTTGGTTTATTTAGTCGCACAACTTTTTTTCACATGTATAATTTCTAAACAAAATTAGGATCTTGCTTCATATCCCACTTCTTTCT
>NW_021884330.1:0-687 GCF_006229205.1 Suricata suricatta
ACTCAGAGACAAGAAAACATAGAAGCCTGACATCACAGAACCCATCTCTGGGCACAGTCCTAGTCAAGAGAACCGGAGGCCTGGGTCTCATACCCATCACTAGCACCTGTTGACTATATGTTCCTGGGAAGGTTACCTCAGCATTCTGAGCCTCAGTTGGCCCATCCATAAAATAGGCACAAGAATATCCATTCTATGGGCTTGTTGTGAAGAGTAAAAGAGTTAACTCTAGCACTTTGTAGACTTTATAAAGTGCAGGGAGCCATAATAACACATCTGTTTACACAGTGCTCTGATCATTCCAGTCTTCATAGTTTGTGTTTAATCTGGGCTGTTTAATCTCACAGCTCTTGCCATTGGCTTACTTAATTCTCTGCAGTGCTGGAAAGAATCTTCAGCCTTTTAGACTTTGATCTGCCTCATCTCCCATCTTTTTAGGTCGGATAACAGAAAAGTTATATTCTTGGCCCTGTATCATATGTGCTTTACGTAATTTAGTGATGTCTTTCTGAGTGTATATTTTTACAAACCTACCCAGACCCCCTCCCCAAATCAGAATCAGAGCAAAAAGCAAATATATGGCCAAAACTAACAATAACAAATGATAATTCTTGAGTTATGATTATGGGCCAAGCACTGTGCAAGGCAGATCCGTCACACGCATGTAAAGTTCACACTGGCCCTCAG
>NW_021884331.1:0-687 GCF_006229205.1 Suricata suricatta
AAAAAAAAGCAGTTTCTGTAGATTACCCATAAATATATAATTTATTTTTGCTTCAACTAAGACTTAATCTATTATGATTTTGTCTATCAAACAGACTTAACATTATGACTTGTCTATCAGACAATGCTGAGAGCTCATGTCTCGGTAACTAGCTTGGAGTGAAAAGCACAGGTTATGATAGTTCTGTGAACTAGTGTCCAATCAGGAAGTGCATTTTCTGAAGCAATCAGTCATTTTGCTTGTAAGTTTGGTCACAGCGATAAACCTATCACTAAAACGATGAAATAAAGGGTGAGAGCTGGCAGGGTGACTAGTTGGAGAGACATCATCATATTGTGAGAACACCTGAGCTCTGCTTGTTTGAGCCTGTTTTGAATCTTATAATTCTTTCCAATACAGTTTCAAAAGTTCTCATATTCAAGAATTGGCCTTGACTCTCTGACATCTTGCAAGTAGTGCTTTGTGACGCTACCTGCGTCATGGATGGGTCTACATGACCAACTGAAAAGAACCTCCAATTACAAAGGAATAATCAGATATTAACTCATGTGTAAAGTGAATATCATGGGTTAAATTCTGTCTCATTGAAGATAAATAGAGCAGTATGAAGCCAAAGCCTTATATTTACATTTTAGGCCAAAAAGGTGGGTACCCCAGAAAAATCTAAATATTTTAACTATAGAAATC
>NW_021884332.1:0-687 GCF_006229205.1 Suricata suricatta
ACCTCTGTCTCTCTCTCTCTCTGTCCTCCTCCCCCCCCCCACCTCTCTCTCTCTCTCTCTCTCTCTCTCAAAATAAATAAACATTAACAAAGCCAGAGAGCTTTGCTGGGTGTCTGTGTAAACTGAGCCCCTAGCAGAGGATGGCTGGCAGAGCCCTTGGGCGGCCGGGCCAGCAACGTCCACAGGAAACCCGCAGGTCACAGCAGGGGCTCGGAGGCGGCGGTGTGACCTCGGAGCAGGGCTCCTAAGCCTCAGCACCTTGACGTTTTTGGGTCCAAGAGTCTCTGCTGGGGGGACTGTCCCGAGGGGCAGGCGGCACCAGCACCCCTGCCTTCGCCCACGGGCTGCCCAGCACCCTCCTGCCTCCGCCCAAGCTGTGACCAGCCAACCCGTGTCCCCACACGGCCACACGGCCGGGAGGGGCGAAATCCGCCCGAGGGAGGCCCGCCGGCTCGAGGACTGCGTGTGCGGCTGGTGACGGGAGTCCCATGGCGAACCTACTTCCCAGAGAGCCCCCGCCCCCCGCCCCCGGGGCATCGGTTCCAAGCCCTCCGGCCCTCTGAGGGGCTTTCTCTTTTCCTGTTTGCCCCGTGAGCCGGGTGGACAGCTGTGTCCTCAGAAAGATTCATCGGCTTCCTCTCGAGGAAGCTGTCCTCACACTGCCTTCCGCGCTCTGCCTTCTGCCCT
>NW_021884333.1:0-687 GCF_006229205.1 Suricata suricatta
GGGGGAGAGAGAGAGAGAGAGAGAGAGAGAGAGAGAGAGAGAGAGAGAGACAGGAAGAGAGAGAGAGAGAGAGGAAGAGAGAGAGAGAGAATCCTAAGCAGGCTCTGTGCTATGAGAGTCCAGTGCAGGGCTTGAACTCACAAACCATGAGATCATGACCTGAGCTAAAATCAAGGGTTGAAAGCCTAACCAACTGAGCCACCCAGGTACCCCTAATGTTTCTAATTTCTTAATGGAACCATCAAGAACATATTTACCCACCATAAGACACCAGAAACCAACTAACACTTAAATTTGTCTAGGTTTATAGCAATTAGGGATTATCCCTTGTTTACTAGAATTCAAATTATCAATACATTCTGACTTCAGTGCTTAATGTGTCAGACTTAACAATATGGTTCTATAATTTAAAAAGAATACTATCTTCTCTCAAAACACAGAACAAAAAAATCAGATTTCTACATTCAGTGTTTCTTTCCCTTGCCTCAAACCTTTTGGTTACTAATATTTCCCAACCCACAAAGGGAAAAAAATGTTAATTATCAAACATCACATCTAGGGTGCTTGGTTTAAGAGTACGACTTTGGCTCAGGTCATGATATCACAGTTCATGAGTTTTATATATATATATATTATATATATGTATGTTATATATATATGGATACATATGTATATTATATATTATGT
>NW_021884334.1:0-687 GCF_006229205.1 Suricata suricatta
TTTATTTCTGTGGTGCCAGTTGTTATTTCTCCTCTTTAATTTATGATTTAGTTTACTTGAGTCTTCTCTCTCTCTCTCTCTCTCTGTCTCTCTTTCTCTTTTGATGAGTCAGGCTAAAGTTTTATCAATTTTATTGATATTTTCAAAGAACTATCTTCTAACTTCATTGATCTGTTCTATTGGTTTGTTTGTTTCTATTTCATTAATTTCTGCTCTAATATTTATTATTTCTTTCCTCATACTAGTTTGGATTTTATTTATTCTTCTTTTTCTAGCCCCTTAAGATGTAAAGTTGGGTTGTTTATTTGATATTTTTCTTGCTTCTTGAAGTAGGCCTGATTGCTTCTCTCTTGGAATGTCTTTTGCTGATACTCAAAGTTTTGGACCATTGTGTTTCCATTTTCATTTGTGTCATGTATTTTTTTTTTATTTCCTCTTTGTTTTCTTGTTGGACCCATTCATTGTTCAATAACATGTTATTTATCCTCCATGTTTTTGTGTTCTTTCCAGATTTTTTCTTGGGGATTTCTCATTTCAGAGTAGAGTAGTTAGAAAAGATGCATGGTATGAATTCAATCTTTTGGACTTTATTGAGAGTTCTTCTGTGGCCTGTTGGGGTTATTATTGAGGATAACGGTATTATACACAATGCTGGCTAGCTAAAATGTAACACGGAGATTTCTGGTA
>NW_021884335.1:0-687 GCF_006229205.1 Suricata suricatta
GAAACAGGTGCTCTCGCACCCCTGCGCCCTGGCTACCTCTCCAAGCGCTGGTCCCGATCCCTGCCCTCAGGGAGCTTGCTCTCCGCAGATGAAGAGCCCCGAGGACAAATCTCGGGATCAGAAAAGGTTCCCATAGACAAGTCTTTAAAAAAACAACAATACACGTGTATGTCTATCTTCACTGCTGGACCAGAAGGAGGGTACGCCCACACAGGAGGCTGGACCGGAGACTCATCCACGGAGAAATCCTCCCTGCGCCTGGAAAGCCTGGCACTCCCCACCCCGGCGTCCCGCACCCACGCACCTACCTGCGTTCCCATCCCCGGGTCTCCGCTCTCCCTGTGTGCTCCCCCGTCCACACCCCGTCTGTGTGAGCCTCAGGATCCCGGGGGGCACACAGGAGCACCGCTGGCCTGCAGAGGGAGTCAGGCACGGAGATGATGCCATCTCTCTGGCTTTGCTAGATGTCTCGTGGCCATGAAAGCCCATCACGTGGCCAAGAACGTGCTCTCACCCGAGGACAGCTCAGAATTCCCTATCGCTGGCGAGATGCCAGGGAGCCTGAGACACCTTCAGCACCGTCAGCACCACCAGCCAGGAGGAGCGGGCCAGCGGCCAGGCCCAGGCTTGGGGGGACCAGAGGAGAGAGGAAGGACGGCCGGTGCCCTGTTCCAAAGGAAACCTTTC
>NW_021884336.1:0-1473 GCF_006229205.1 Suricata suricatta
TGTAGGACCTCACAAAATTTCAATTTCCTTTAATGTAAAAGAGAGATAATGATAGTATTTATATCACAGGTTTATGATGAGGAACGAAGGATAAGATATCCAAAGCAACTAAAAGAGTTGTTTGAATACAGAAAACACTCTATAAATGTTAACTATTATTAAATTATAAATGTATATAACTTATGTCCAAAAATAAATGCATGGGGGTCCCTTGACCTAATTCTCTGGTTGCATGAGCCATAAATATCACATTTTTTACATGTCCTAAAACCAAACATTTATACTCTTAATTCCTAAGCATTTTAAATACTCACTAAAGTGCATAGTAGTGTGCTCTATTCCCCCACAAACATCAGAAGTATACTTTGACATATTTTAATCCAATACACACATATATTTTATTTTGGGTAAGCCTAGTTCAGAATTTCCTTATAGTGCTTTTTCTGTTTATCTTAACTTTTTATTTAAAAATTTTTAATGTTCATGTATTTTTTGAGAAAGGAAGAGTGTGAATAGGGAAGAGGCAGAGAGAGAAGGAGACACAGAATCCAAAGCAGGACCTAGGCTCTGAGCTGTCAGCACAGAACCCAACGCCGGGCTCCAACTCATGAACCATGAGATCATGACGAGAGGGACGCTTAACCAACTGAGCCACCCAAGTGCCTCTAAGTTTTTGTCTTTTAATGTTTGTTTATTTTTGAGAAAGGGAGAGAGAGACAGGAAACAAGTGGTGGAGGGGCAGAGAGAGAAGGAGACAGAATCTGAAGCAGGCTTCAGACTAGAGCTGTCAGTACAGAGCCCAACATGGGGCAGTCTTATCCCTTTGCTTTTGACTCTTGGTCTTCACCAGAGCTTGTCTGGCCTTCAAGCCAGACATTCCTCTACCAAGATCAAATGGGGCTTTTTAAATGTGGTACCCAGGCTCATACAACATGGAAAAGTGATATCTGTAACATTTGCTTTGGAAATTTTTATTTGTTCTGCAACTTTCGATGTGCTTGAAGAAAATAATTTGGTATTTGCTTTACTGCTTATAAACATGGTGCCTAAGGGGCCATTAGAAATTTACATGCTATAAATTTGATAGTAGATTACTTTTTTAAAGTATTTGGGCTGAAATTTCCAATTTCTTAGCTGATATAATTTAAGTCCACTTAAATGAAACATTCATTATTCGTCCAGCTGTTAAAGAGAGCCAGGCAGAATTATTTTTCCATAAAACTCATTTGATTGTCATGGAGTATCATGATCATGGAATGATCTTTGTCTTTTACGAACTATTTCTGTCACACATATTAGTTGCTACTGAACATAAGTACATGCTTTATTACACGGCAAACCACATTAGGAATAATTGTGAAAAGAATCACAACAACATATAATACCATAAGCAGGGAGGAAAGAGAAGAGCTCAGCATCCTGTAAATGACCCTTCTGAGTCAAAAATTAAGCCAGAAATGGTGACCAACTGTT
>NW_021884337.1:0-687 GCF_006229205.1 Suricata suricatta
TACCTATAGAACTGCCTTATGACCCAGCAATAGCACTGCTAGGGACCTACCCAAGGGATACAGAAGTGCTGATGCATAAAAGTGAGGTTTAAATAAGACAACTGATAACAGAAGATCTTTGGGAAAACTCTAAAACCCTGGTCACTTCCTGAATAAAATTCCCCTTTTGAAATAAAAAGCACATATTTTTAGGTAAGAGTTTTCCCTAACAACTTTGTAAGAATTCAATTAATCAGATTATTTTTCTCTAAGATTCTTAGCTGAGCTCCAATATAGTAAAGGAAGCTCCAAGGACAGAGGATGACATGGTAGGAAATCAGAGGCAATTCTGTGTCACAGGACACTTCAGTGTGACAGAGAGCAGCCAAAGGCCATCCAAGGACCCTGGTCATAAGGATATAGAAGTGCCAAAGACCAGTGGCAGCAGCACAGGTTGGTGGTGAAATCAAAGGCTCTCTAGCCTGGCTGTGACATTTGCTAACTACATGATCTTGAACAAATTACTTAACATTCTCTAAGTCTCTGTTTCCTCATCTATAAATGGAGATTTAAAAATAGTACCTTCTTATTTGGGAAGAGGCCTGCTCTTGCCTCTGCCTGATCTTCCCCAATGTCTTCTTCTCTTTCAGATCCCAACTCTAATACTATCTCCTCAGTTAATAACACTCCAATTCTCTTCTCTACTAT
>NW_021884338.1:0-687 GCF_006229205.1 Suricata suricatta
AATATATTACCCCCATAATGAAATTGTAAAAATTTAATCCACTGATTCATTCACATTTTGGTTGATATTAATTAGCAAAGAATTCAAGATGTGAATACTGAGCTATCTTTAATGCAAAATCTATACCAATTTACATGAAAGATCTAATTTTCATTTGTACCCATTGTCATAATACATCTTGGCCAAGTCACTTTTTTTAAGCCTCAGATATGACATCTATAAAATACAAATAATTAGAACTAACCCACGAAATCCAGAAGGGTGACCACACATTGCCTTGGGTTTTATTTCACTGCTAAAATCTATGATTCCACAAAATTACAGCTAGAAAGAATGAAAGGAATTTTTCACTTGAGACCTAGGCAGTAAAATCTTGTAGATCTTACAACTCTCAAATCAGATACATCATACAGGCATATAGGAAACATAAATAATGCTTTTTAAAATAGCATTTTAACAATTCTGACTTTTGAGGGAAGAATCCAAACAATGACAAGAAATACTTTGTGTAAACAGTAACGTCATTCACCAGACATAACAGTGATTTTTCTTCTTTTTCTTTCCTAGATCTCTTCATTTAAGGACAATTTTCCAGAGAAGACAAATATGTAAAACAAATGAAACCAGAATTGCCTCTGTGGGAGTAAGAGGTAGGAGCCCAGACTGGGTAAAAAAAAAAAAAAAAAA
>NW_021884339.1:0-687 GCF_006229205.1 Suricata suricatta
GAGCTGAGGAAGGGCCCTCTCGTAGAAGGGATCTCCATCCACCCAGTCAGGCCACCAACAATATATGCTCCTAGCCACATTTCTACATTTAAAACTTGGGAGATTTAAAAATAAATTAAAAAAAAAAAAACTCAAGGAGAAAAAAAATAACAAGATTCCATAAACTCAGCAAGAATTCTATTTTTAAAAAAACTCTCATTTACAAGAAATTGAAAAGATTTAATTTCCAGTATCATCAAAAGATGGCTTCAATAATTAGAAAACTATTTCCTTTGGAAGCACTTGAGATCAACATATAATTTAATTGCTGTCCATTACATGAGTGACAATGTAGGCAGCAAGTTTTTCAAATGCAGCTGCATTTCATCCACAGCTTTATGGTCATTAAAACATGGCATTTCCTAAGCTGGTAGATTTTGGTTTTTTGCAAAATCTGCATTTAGCATTCTGAAAGCTTAGTTTTGTCCTTGAAATTCATCACGGACATACTTTCGTTCCCACGCCCCGCAGGCCTCACTGCAGGCAGAGCGGGACCTGTAGACACAGGTGGCCACGCAGGAAACATCACCTATGAGGTTCCCTGCCTACCCCAGCCACATGCTTTGGAACTCTCCAGAAGCCCACCATGATGAATGAAGTTCTTGTCCCCATTTTGGAGGAACAACGTGGTCTCCAAAACTGCAGTCC
>NW_021884340.1:0-687 GCF_006229205.1 Suricata suricatta
AACCGGGCAGCACCCCTGTGTAGAGGGCCAAGGAAGGTGATCTGAAAGATGCTTCCTTGGGGAGAACCAAACCAAATGCCAGATATCATTGATTCAATGCTGCAAAGCAAAGAGGAGGAAGCTGGACACAAGGAAAAGGGATGTGGAGGGTCTAGGAAGCGGGGTGTGGGGTTGAAGCAGCCAGGGACCCTGTTCACAGTGACATTCCTCTTTTGTTTCTGAGTTTCGGCATCAGTAGCAAGAGTACAGATAGCAAGGAATTTGCCTTAAAAAAAAAAAAAAAAGAAGAAGTAGGGGCACCTGGGTGGCCCAGTCGGTTAAGCCTCCGACTCTTGGTTTGGGCTCAGGTCACCATCTCACGGTTTGTGGGTTCAGAGCCCACAGCTGACAGCATGGAGCCTGCCTGGGACTCTCTCTCTCCCTCTCTCTCGGCCCCTCCTCTGCTTTCTCTGTCTCTCAAAATAAACTTAAACAATTTTTTAAAGATATCTGAATCTGTCCAGTTCCTTTATTTGGAGGGCAAATGCTCAGCAGTGATATTCTATCGTGAGGTAGACCTCTACTGTGTTTATCTCTGGTGCACAGATGGGGAAACCTGTGGTCACAGAGACGGGGTAATTTGTCCTGGGGTAATTTGTCCTGGTCGGCCCAGCAGGGGTGGAGCCAGAATTTGGGCCCAGATCTGCC
>NW_021884341.1:0-687 GCF_006229205.1 Suricata suricatta
GTGGTCTTGCCATCCTTAAATAATAAAACTTCTATTTTAAACCGTGGTGTGGGGACACTCTATCCTGACCCACTTTCAGGCTGATCTCCGGCTGAGGTTACGTGTTGGGGTTACACCCCGGTCGGCTGGGGCCATGTTACCAGCCAGCGGGTAACGGGCAGCCGTCACATTGCTGAGCAGGTGACTTACTGGCTGGTGGGAAACCCCCCTCCCAGATGTGTTTGTTCCCTCTACCACCATACTGCCGCTTCCAACGACTTGGTCCGGACATGGGACACAGATGACGGACCCGAAGGGTCACATGGATGCCCAGCAGATTGCGTACGAGTAGACATCATGTTAGTTGTGCCGAGTCCCGAGTCTGGAGCGGTTTGTTGTCACACCGTAGCTCATACTAACGGTGGAGACTGATCACGCGTAATCAATTAATTCCTTGTCACTTGAATTGGTTCGAGTGGGCCTCCACATTTTGCACTGAAAACATCCCTGATCAGAGAACCACACTCAGCAGGCACGAGGTCAGACTGTAGGGATGGGGTGGGGAGGGCAGCTACTGCTGCTTTGGGGCCATGGGGACTTAGCCAGATAGCCGGGGTCCCTTCTGCTCCAACTGTTCACGTATAACATGGGATGCTGCCTCCAAAGCTGCGTGTGTGTGTGTGTGTGTGTGTGTGTGTGTGTGTGTGT
>NW_021884342.1:0-687 GCF_006229205.1 Suricata suricatta
GGCACTGGTGTCACTTAACAGCATCGACGGGAAGATGCGCCTGGAGCTGACCCCGGGCTTCGCCGTGCCAGGCCTGAGGTCGCCTCGGAGCTTGCCAAATTAGGCTTCAGTTTCCAAAGTCAGACTTCTCTTTCAAAAGCTGATTTCCCGCCTGTGGGGGTAGGGCTTGGGAATGTTTAATTTTGCAAATTCTCCAAGGTTTAATCTTTGTCTTCGAGTTTGTCCTGCTAGGGGAGAAATCATAGTCTCCAGTCTTTCTCTTCCTCGATTCTTGCAAGATGGAACTATCGGTGCACAGTCCTGAGCCCTGCACTTGTGGCCCACAGACCCTGTCATCTGTGCAGTTCATGTCCCGCTGAAACAGAAAGACTCCGTCCGTAATCTCTTCTCCCTTTCACAGACGAAACCCCCTAACGAAGCCCACGGAAACGACAGCATTATTCAGACACCTGCTGGGCAGGACGTGGCTCCTTTTCTTATTCCCGGAGGAAAAGGAGAGAGGGGAGCGTTGAGTCTCCATTGGTGGGGGGGATGCGTCTATGAACACGGCCATGAACTTGCTTCAAAAAAGGCACCGTTTCACTTTGAACTGGACGTGTCAGGGGGAGTGTGCTCTTTCATGTGAGCCAGTTACGGAGGGAGCAGCTTCAGAATCGTTAGGACACATTAAAATTTGGATAAAATAAA
>NW_021884343.1:0-687 GCF_006229205.1 Suricata suricatta
TCTTCATCTATTATGTGAGGACAATTAAAGTCCCTTCTAAAGCATTCAAATAAGGAAATGTTTGTCAGCGGCTAATCTCTTCACAGAGTAGACAATTGCTACATCATAGTTATTGTTAAAAGATTGCAGCACAATGTAAATTTTTTTAAATATTAATAATTTTTGAGACACAGAGAGGAAGTGCAAGTGGGGAAGGAGCAGAGATAGAGGGAGACACAGAATCAGAAGCAGGCTCCAGGCTCTGAGCTGTCAGCACAGAAGCCAATGTCAGGTTCAAACCCACAAACCATGAGATCATGATCTGAGTTGAAGTCAGATGCTTAACTGACTGAGCCACCCAGGTGCCCTGAGAATGCAGTACAGTTTAGACAATGTTTTCTATTGGGACATTTTTCTGGATCTTTGCACATTTGACAGTCTCTCATTATACATTATTTATGATGCGTCGTTCTTGTTTTCCTCCTAGTCCTCTAATCTCTTTCCATTGCTATTCAGTCAACAAAGCTTCATTGAACTCTTTAGATGGTGGACACTTGGAATGAACAAAAATGGTCTCTGCACTTTTGGAAATCAAACTATAATAGGGAGAATCACAGGACTCTGATTAAGAAAGCAGGTGCTTTGATCAATGGCGATCCAGGGCAGGTGTCACCCAAGAGGAGACGGAATTTTTGTCTGGGGGAGGGC
>NW_021884344.1:0-687 GCF_006229205.1 Suricata suricatta
ATAAAAACAAACAAATAAAACAGGATTTCCCTAACAGATCACCTCCTCTGCACGGCTCAGCCCTCCGAGTTCTACTACGAGGAAGGCACATGAGCTTTGCAGCTGGGAAAATTGCTGAGCCATGTGTCTGAAATGCTTGACAAAGCACAGTGGGGGTTTTATTTAATTTTATTTTTTCGTTTTCCCTGTTGGTGAGAACTGCCCCTGCCAAGGAATGATTTGCCAAATGGTGACTTCATTTATGATGCTGGCGATGTGATGTGTAACAGCTGACACTTGACTACTTTTTAGAAATCTGTCCCTTGGCTTACAGAGCAACAGAAGGGTTGCAGAAATTCAGAGATGGGCACATAATGTTCAGTGATTCTCACGGATAACAGTGGTCGCAAGAAGTCGTATCTGGTCAATATTTTCAAACATAATAATGAAAAAACATAGGACATAAAGCACTTTGTATCAGACAATCCTCACAACAGCTTCAGGAGGTGGGTGCTATTTTTAATCCCTGAGAGGTTTAAAGTAAGGCACAGAGAGGTTGAGTAACTTTCCCAAAGTTACCCAGCTAGTGGGTAGAAGAGGGACGTGAACACATGAATCTTGACTCTATAGTCTGACCGTGTAACCACTGAGGTAATGTTCTGCATAGAATTCCTTCTATGCTCTCAAAGAAATAACTTCTGTATGAAA
>NW_021884345.1:0-687 GCF_006229205.1 Suricata suricatta
ATGTGCAGTCTCTCAAAATAAATAAATAAACAGTAAAAAAAAATAATAGCATCACACAGATTAATCTCTAGATTTTCTGACTGGAGGTTTGGCCTTCTTTCTTGAAGGTCATCAAAGATAGCCTTGTGAAATGAAATGAAATGAAATGAAATGAAATGAAATGAAATGAAATGAAATGAAATGAAATGAAATGAACGAGGGAAGAAAAGGAAAGAAAAGAAAAGAAAGGAAAGGGAAAGAAAGGGGAGGGACGGGGAGGGAAGAAAAATGAAATTGGATAGGTAGATGAATGACTAGCTAGCTAGATAATTAGCTAGAAGCAAGTGAGATTAAGTGGTTGGTCCAGGCAATATAGGATGAGGGTAGGAGAAATTCCCTTTTTATTTAATGGATAATAGATTTTTTTAAACAGATAAGTTCAGTTTCTACCTCTTTCAGCCCTCTGTGAAAAGGTAACCATTTATTTTTCCCCACACAATGTCACGAAGCAAGTGAATAAGAAAAATTCACTATGAGCAAGTCGACATGGGTCACAAAGAGAGGGATTGAAGAGAAGTTACAAATAGGCAATGTCAAACCCGAGAATGATTACAAAATACTTTCAGTTGCTATTTGGTATTTTCTTGGCCTTTCCATTGTTTCTCTATCCAAAACTAGAAGGCCACTTGGCCTTGCTGACTTCGGACA
>NW_021884346.1:0-687 GCF_006229205.1 Suricata suricatta
AGGGAGGGAGGCAAACCATAAGAGACTCTTAAATACTGAGAACAAACTGAGGGTTGATGAAGGATGGGGGGGAGGGGAAAATGGGTGATGGGCCTGGAGGATGGCGCTTGTTGGGATGAGCACTGCGTGTTATATGGAAACCAACTTGATAATAAAAGAAAATTTTTAATAAAAATTCTTGACCAAATACCTCTTATATCTATTGTTTTAAATAAACTATAATATTCCACTGTGATGTAAAAACAGTGAAGTATAACAAGATACATTCATCTTTGCTTGAAATGTTAGGGGGGCAGGATGGTGAGGGGTGTGAGGTGTAGGAATCCCAATGATGAGGTTAAGCATCCAACTTCAGCTCAGGTCATGATCTCACAGTTCGTGGGTTTGAGCCCCTGTGTCAGTCTCTGGGCTGACAGCTCAGAGCCTGGAACTTGTTTCAGATTCTCTGTCTCCCTCTCTCTCTCTGCCCTTCCCCACTTGCACTCTGCCCCTCTCTCTCTCTCTCTCTCTCTCTCTAGCTCAAAAAATGAATAAACAAATAATTTTTTTGAATAAAAATAGAAAAAAGAAGCAAGACTGTGTACTTTTTGTTATGTTGTTAGAATGTTTTAAAGACCACTTGCAAGTAATTAGCATTCTAAAATGCAGGTACTAGAAGAGCTCCTGACCTTTGTTCTGGGGAGCCAG
>NW_021884347.1:0-1473 GCF_006229205.1 Suricata suricatta
CTGGTCACTCATCTTCATAACCCATATAAATGCTATCTTCTGGGCTGGCTGCTCAGTGTGCCCATGCCACTGCGGAAACACCATCCTTTCTGTATGGAGAGTCAGGGCAACTGCTGCAATCATCAGAGTCCTGTGGTTAAGCAGGAGGCTGGCCCTGAGCTGTTCTCTCGAGCCCTCAAGGCAGACGGAAGGCACTGATGTTACTGGGTTTGGGTGGGTAGGTGGGGTTCACGTAAAGTAAGTTCTAAATGGTCTGCATAGAACAGGAATTATGCTGTTCTTTACTGTCGGCGGTGACAAATCTCTATAGACTTTCTGGAAGGGAAGGGGTGTGTTAAGCCTGGCACTTTGGCCTGAATCTAATTTTGTCCATTTCCTTAAACCTGCAGGAACTCAACCACATAGCATTTTCAATTGCTAATGGTCATGACAGCCAGAGTGCCATTGTCTGCAACCTTGGAAGGGATGGAGGACATGTGGTTCAGGGAATTTGATCAGACCATTTTCTTGTTCCCTAGTCTCCACCAAAGGAGAGGCAGCTCTCCTAACACTGTGCAAGGTACAGAGGCCAGGAAATGACGGATAGATCAGGCCCTTCCTCACTGGCAGTTCTTAAGGTTCAGACTCCGGGCTGACCTAAGGGGATGCAGCAATGTTCCCTCTCTCCCTTTCCCTCTTTTTAAAACACTATATGGAACCAGGTTCTCCAATTTGAGATAACAGTCATTTCCTAAAGTTAATCCTGGTGCGAATACCAAAAATGAGAGAAAATATACAACCTCTCCCTCCCTCCTTCATCTCCCAATTCTAAGAAACTGCAAACAAAAGATTGTACTGGAATACATTTTACAGCCTTAATGATAGTGCTTATGATAACAAACAAGATAATGTATAAGGTTCGAAGAGCACGGAGAGATGCCTCCAGATAAAGTTCTATATAAATGAAGATACTGTTATCTCTGCCGCATAATCCTGAGGTCAAATTAGCAATTCGCCACTGTACATCACACTTCTTGATCAGCCTGTTACATGTAATGCTCATAACAAGTTTAATTATTCTGGTTCTATAATACTTTCAAAGTCTCCACAAAATCACAGCATAATTCACAAAAATGGCATGAAATCCTTATTCAGATACATATTAAAAAAAAATGGTAACCAAGTCACAAGGAAGACACCACGCTCTACTTTCCCAGCAAGGTGTTGTTTAGCTCAGGGCTCTGTTCTTCACTAAAAGTCTGTGCTAGGAGGTAGGAAACAGGCTTCCACTGACACCCCCCCCCCAACTTCAGTGACTGGCAGGGTTACCTGGACCTCTACCCTGAGAACTCGGAAGCCCGGACCCATGGGCAGAGCTTGGGGGGAGAGGGGCCAGCATGGCACCATCCCTGCCGGTGAGCAGGTTGCCTTCATGGTGCTCACAATGGAGCATCCCCGAGGCAGAAGAGAAGTTACTACTTGCACTACTGAAAG
>NW_021884348.1:0-687 GCF_006229205.1 Suricata suricatta
TGCACCAGGGCCTGGTCCCGTCTTTCTCCTCAGTGTGTCACTTGGGGTGTGGTCAGCCACCACCCCTGAGTGTTCTCAGGGGGTTAGGGATATCAATGCATGAATGTGCAGCCTGGTGCACGCAGAGCTCTAGGCCAAGGATAAGCTATGAGCAAGGCCTCTGTCTTTGTGGAACGACTCTCTGGAAACGTCCTAGTTCGTAAGTGAAGGTATCTGAACACTCACTTGTACATATTTTTCAATGGTCTTCAGAATTTCCACATTAAACTGCTTTACAGGAACGACGGACAGATCCATGTAGCTGAGCAGACTGTAGATGACCTGGAGGAGGGGCTGCTGCATGCTGGGGAGACCCTTCTCCAGCAGCTGAGGGGGGCAAGGCACAGCGTCAGTCAGGGGGACCGAAGCACCTGTGCCTCCCCACACCGTTAGGACCGCACGTTTCCTTAGGAAGGACCAGAAAATCCTGGCTATTGAAGTAATAAAGCTATCATTAAAGGCAATGGAAGTAGGTCTGAATATATAAATATCATATTCACAAATGAAATACAATAAAATAAATCTCAAAAGGAAAGTATCAAGTACCATCAATTATTGAAAATTACATATTGAAACAAAAGAGACTTATTAGCTAGAAACTGCCAGTTAGAAACTGGCAAGGTTTAGCAAGTGAGAATAGTCAGTATT
>NW_021884349.1:0-687 GCF_006229205.1 Suricata suricatta
GCAGAATCTGAAGGACGTGCCAGGCTCTGAGCTGACTGTCAGCACAGAGCCCAATGTGGGGCTTGAACTCATGAACCTTGAGATCATGACCTGAGCTGAAGTCGGATGCTTAACCAACTGAACCACCCAGGCACCCCAGAAAAATCTATTTTTATTTCACACTATTGGAACTAGGTTCTAAACATTAGGCCTTACTCTTTATTATAGTGATGTTTGAAGACTGTATAGAAATGACTGATTCAAGACAAAGTAGTAATACTTAACAATGTTGCAAATCATTGAAAAACACTGTGTTATTGATTATATGCAATATGGAAATAATATGCTCTTTAAAATATTCAAAATTGGAACAATTTAATAATTTTTAGGTTTGACATTAGAGGTTAGATATCTGAAAGTAAAATGCTAATTCTAAATGCATGTAAAGAAGAAGAAGGAGGAGGAGGAGAGAAGAGGAAGAAAGAAACTCTTCATTGGTCGGGCAGGGGATCTCTGTTCTTAGCACTGAGCTTAGAACTTTACATACTCCATAAATTTGGTACTACTATTCTTATTTTATAAATAGGCAACAAACTTCAGAGAGAATAAGTAACTTTCCTAAATACTCACATCCTGTAAGTAACATAGTAACTTATCTCTTATTAGTTACTCTTGATAACACCTATCACTACCATCATCAGTCTCTTA
>NW_021884350.1:0-687 GCF_006229205.1 Suricata suricatta
AAAAAAAAATTTTTTAAGCCCTTACAAGTGATCCGATTTCCTTGTAATAATATGGAATTGTTCCAAACAGGACGCCTTCTACTGTTCTATCCAATCTAGCATCAAATACCAAGTAATAAGACTTACACCAACCAACCTTGGTAGAACACTATGTTTCAAATAGAATTTATGACACAATTTTCTCCTAGGATTTAGTCTACTTCGGTCCATCATTTTGTTTAAAATTGATACTAAAAAAAAATTCTGTCTATATCTGTGACCAAAAGCCATCCAAACCATGCAATATAAAAACAATCTATAAGAAACCCCAAAACCTTTCAGGTATGTCTGCTCTTATTTTCCATATTTAAATTCTTTACCTACTTGCTTCCTCACAAAAACTCTATACCCATAAAATCTCAAAGCTAGTAAGTATTAAGACCACTAAAAAACAAATTTGGGTTCCAAGTTTTCTGCTCTTTAATCAAAATAGTCAGACGCTCTCCTCTAAGTTGTTGGTTTTTTCTTTTTAAAGAAATATTGAAAGAAGGGGCACAGGAGTGGCTCACTCAGTGAAGCATCTGACTCTGGCTTATATCATTATCTCACAATTAGTGAGTCTGACCCCTCTCCACACAGGGCTCTTGGCTGTCAACACAGAACCCATTTCAGATCCTCTTTCCCCCTCTCCCACTTGGACTCTCCCTC
>NW_021884351.1:0-687 GCF_006229205.1 Suricata suricatta
CGACTGAACCATTCAGGCACCCTGAAGGTTAGATTTAAATATGAGATATTAGAAGAGAAACTTCTGTGTGTGTGCATGTGCGTGTGCATGTGCATGCATGGGTGTGCAAGCACAAGCACAGATACTCTGAGGTGGAGGGGGATAGCGAGGAAGACCAAATGCCTGAAATCATGTCATAGAGGGACCTGCCTTCTCTGTTTCTGATGAGGCTAGCCTGGGTGTAGGTACTGACACAAGTTAATAGTCTTCCTTAACTTTTGAAGGACCTGTTCTTCTCTGTCTAATCTAGTAGCAGCTACTATGCACATGTAGCTATCAAACACCTAAATGTGGCTAGTGTGACTGAAGAACTGAACTTTGAACTTTATTTAATTTTAATTAATTAGATAGCCTAAATGTGTACCTGTTTACTGTACTAGATAGTGAACATCTAGCTCCAAAGGTCAGTTAACAACCAGCTGTAAATGCAGCCTTTTAAAGATAGTTACATTTACATATTTATAATATTTTCCTGAATACAGGGGACTCGAAGTGACTGTGAATGATCAACAAAGAATCTTAGTTTGCAAACCCAAAAATCTTACATGTATTTTATTTTATTTTTTCTCCATAATATTTTATTGTCAAATTGTTTTCCATACAACACCCAGTGCTCTTCCCCTTAAGTGCCCTCCACCATCACCACCA
>NW_021884352.1:0-687 GCF_006229205.1 Suricata suricatta
ATAGTTAAATAATTTATATTTATAAAATATATATAAAATATGGTGATTGTAATTGATAACACCATATTATATAATTGAAATCTGCCAAGAGAATAGAACTTAAAAATATTACCAGAGAAAAGAAACAAAGTTCAATAGATCCATATACAAAATTAAGATGTAAGATTTCCCATTAAATAATTAGCCATGACATATTTTTCATATTAAAAAAACATTAAAACAAATTATTTTTTACATTAAAAGAAACTTTTGAGACTTTGAATATGTATTTTGCTTTTGAAAGAGCTACTTTTTGTTTGAGTTCTTGAAGATAAAGACTTCTTCTTTTGTGTTACTCTCCTGTTCATGATAAAACTATCCTTTCCCCTTATAGACTATTATCTTGAAAATATGTTTTTTAGTCGCTTTCATATTTTAAGAAATGTATCAGTCCTAATTTTGTAGTTTATTGTCCTTTTGATTATCAACAATATTCTTTTATCTTCTTCAAAGCTATGCTTCATTCCAAACTCAATCCTCTCTGAACACTGTTTATAAATAATACAGTGAAACCTTGGTTTGTGAGCATAATTCATTCCGGAAACATGTTTGTAATCCAAAGCACTTGTATATCAAAGCAAATATCAAGACCCATTAGCTCAGGTGGGATCATACATTTGGCAACATGTATTACTAGTATTATAAGAC
>NW_021884353.1:0-687 GCF_006229205.1 Suricata suricatta
TGAAAAGCATTAGTGGCTCCTTCTAAGTACTTTCTGTTAATACAGGAAGAGGTTTTCCTATGTTTCTTCTTAAAATTGTGAGGTTCTGCGTTCAGAATCTGAGTTTTTATCCATCTGACGTGTTTTCTCCAAGGGACCACAGCCCCTTCCGGACTCCGGACAAGGGCTGCGCGGAGCTCCACTGCTTGGAAGAGTGCACGTGGCAGGGGACGGGAGCACGGTGGCGGGGGGTGGGATACAGGAGCGTGGTGGCAGGGGGCGACAAGAGGGGAAAACACTCAGGGGGACACGAAAGACGCAAGTCAGCCCCTGGTCAGCTGACCCTCGTGGGGATCAGAGAATACTCTCAGTGACTGGTCAACTTAGGTTCCCCGCAGGGAACGCTGGTCACTTTCCACCAAGGACCCAATCAGTGGGGGAGGGGCCGGGGAGGGGCCTAACCGCCAGGATCTCTGGGCTTTCAGAAATCAAGACCCTGAGCGAGGCCTGTGTCCCTTGGTCCCCAGGAGGGACAGAGGGGCCTGTGCTGTGCTAGGGTTCAGGTTCAACAGGAAAAACACAATTCTGGCTCTAGGACCCGTCAGCCCCAGCCCAGGTGGTGGCTCGTCCCCCCCCCAGAGTGTCACTTTTATAGCTTACTGTCCCCTCTGTCCCCAAACCCTGAGGACTGTCACCGCAGTGAGGGCC
>NW_021884354.1:0-687 GCF_006229205.1 Suricata suricatta
TCGATTTCAATGACTATCTAATAAAGGAATAACTTAACATTCGGAAAAAAATCAGAATCCTGAGGAACCCTAGAGGCAAAAGGCAAAGGGAATTTGATCTGATGGAAACTGAGATCTTTTTTAAAGGAAAGCTTTATTTATTTATTTGCTTTCAAAGACAAAACTACCTTTTAAAAACAGCAGGTTGGTTAATCAATAAATCTCTATTTAAAGGAATTGAATACGGAACTGATTATACAGCTGGCAAAACCTAACTATTCCTACACATTTGGAGATGGTCTAATTTAGCAAAAGGTCTGAATCAGTTTGAAGCATGTGGTTTTGTAGCTCTGACGTGCTTAATTACCTTCAACTTAGACTAAGCCAAGAAACTTATTCTTTCAGATAGTGGCTTCCAGAGCCTGAGGGAACTTGCAGCAACAGGGTAATAAGAATGATTTGTAATTAGCATATCAATTGAACACTATTAATCATCCACTTCCTGATATTTGCACGTTTATTGTACAGGAGGTAGATTCCATCTGCGGTCTGGTCCCTGTGGGTGTGGAAACACCCACAGAAAGAAAGTCTTAGCTCCCTTTCCTCAATTCTGTGGTCACCACTTTATCAATGACATACAGACGAGGAAACTGAGGCGTGGGGGTGCTTTGCTTGAGGTTTCAAAGCTGAGCTGCTGGTGGAGCATAC